>NW_027185377.1:3796319-4098819 GCF_022577435.1 Embiotoca jacksoni
AAAGAAAGAAAGAAAGAAAGAAAGAAAGAAAGAAAGAAAGAAAGAAAGAAAGAAAGAAAAAAGAAAGAAAGAAAAACATAAAATCCTGTTATCTTTGTATGTCCAGTCTACAATCGGTGGGGTAACCTCAAGCACTGATGGTTTAGATGTTTTGTTCTTTTTTTTCCAAAGTATTTCTTCCGAAATATGATAAAAAAAAGTCATATGATAGTATGTCGTCTGAAATATGATAAAAAAGTCATACTATAGCATGTCGTCTGAAATATGATAAAAAAGTCATATTATAGCATGTCGTCTGAAATATGATAAAAAAGTCATATTATAGCATGTCGTCTGAAATATGATAAAAAAGTCATATTATAGTATGTCGTCTGAAATATGATAAAAAAGTCATATTATAGCATGTCGTCTGAAATATGATAAAAAAGTCATGTTATAGTATGTCGTCTGAAATATGATAAAAAAAGTCATACTATAGTATGTCGTCTGAAATATGATAAAAAAGTCATATTATAGCATGTCGTCTGAAATATGATAAAAAAGTCATACTATAGTATGTCGTCTGAAATATGATAAAAAAGTCATATTATAGCATGTCGTCTGAAATATGATAAAAAAGTCATATTATAGTATGTCGTCTGAAATATGATAAAAAAAAAGTCATACTATAGCATGTCGTCTGAAATATGATAAAAAAAAAAGTCATATGATAGTATGTCGTCTGAAATATGATAAAAAAGTCATACTATAGTATGTCGTCTGAAATATGATAAAAAAGTCATATTATAGCATGTCGTCTGAAATATGATAAAAAAGTCATATTATAGCATGTCATCCGAAATATGATAAAAAAAGTCATATGATAGTATGTCGTCTGAAATATGATAAAAAAGTCATGTTATAGTATGTCGTCTGAAATATGATAAAAAAGTCATATTATAGTATGTCATCCGAAATATGATAAAAAAAGTCATATGATAGTATGTCGTCCGAAATATGATAAAAAAAGTCATACTATAGCATGTCGTCTGAAATATGATAAAAAAGTCATACTATAGTATGTCGTCTGAAATATGATAAAAAAGTCATATGATAGCATGTCGTCCGAAATATGATAAAAAAAGTCATATGATAGTATGTCGTCTGAAATATGATAAAAAAGTCATGTTATAGTATGTCGTCTGAAATATGATAAAAAAGTCATACTATAGTATGTCGTCTGAAATATAATAAAAAAGTCATACTATAGCATGTCGTCTGAAATATGATAAAAAAGTCATACTATAGCATGTCGTCTGAAATATGATAAAAAAGTCATACTATAGCATGTCGTCTGAAATATGATAAAAAAGTCATACTATAGCATGTCGTCTGAAATATGATAAAAAAGTCATACTATAGTATGTCGTCTGAAATATGATAAAAAAAAGTCATACTATAGCATGTCGTCTGAAATATGATAAAAAAAAAAGTCATATTATAGTATGTCTTCTGAAATATGATAAAAAAGTCATACTATAGTATGTCGTCTGAAATATGATAAAAAAGTCATATTATAGTATGTCGTCTGAAATATGATAAAAAAGTCATACTATAGTATGTCGTCTGAAATATGATAAAAAAGTCATATTATAGTATGTCGTCTGAAATATGATAAAAAAGTCATATTATAGTATGTCGTCTGAAATATGATAAAAAAAGTCATACTATAGTATGTCTTCTGAAATATGATAAAAAAGTCATACTATAGTATGTCGTCTGAAATATGATAAAAAAGTCATATTATAGTATGTCTTCTGAAATATGATTAAAAAAAAAAAGTCATACTATAGTATGTCGTCTGAAATATGATAAAAAAGTCATATTATAGTATGTCGTCTGAAATATGATAAAAAAGTGATATTATAGTATGTCGTCTGAAATATGATAAAAAAGTCATACTATAGTGTATCTTCTGAAATATGATAAAAAAGTCAGACTATAGTATGTCGTCTGAAATATGATAAAAAAGTCATATTATAGTATGTCTTCTGAAATATGATTAAAAAAAAAAGTCATACTATAGTATGTCGTCTGAAATATGATAAAAAAGTCATATGATAGTATGTCGTCTGAAATATGATAAAAAAGTAATATGATAGTATGTCGTCTGAAATATGATAAAAAAGTCATACTATAGTATGTCGTCTGAAATATGATAAAAAAGTCATATGATAGTATGTCGTCTGAAATATGACAAAAAAGTCATATAGCATGTCGTCTAAAATATGATAAAAAAAAGTCATTATAGCATGTCGTCTGAAATATGATAAAAAAAAAGTCATACTGTAGCATGTCGTCTGAAATATGATAAAAAAAAAGTCATACTATAGTATGTCTTCTGAAATATGATAAAAAAGTCATACTATAGCATGTCGTCTGAAATATGATAAAAAAGTCATATTATAGTATGTCGTCTGAAATATGATAAAAAAGTCATATTATAGTATGTCTTCTGAAATATGATTAAAAAAAAAAGTCATACTATAGTATGTCTTCTGAAATATGATAAAAAAGTCATACTATAGTATGTCGTCTGAAATATGATAAAAAAGTCATATTATAGTATGTCGTCTGAAATATGATAAAAAAGTCATACTATAGCATATCGTCTGAAATATGATAAAAAAAAGTCATACTATAGTATGTCGTCTGAAATATGATAAAAAAGTCATATTATAGTATGTCGTCTGAAATATGATAAAAAAGTCATACTATAGTATATCTTCTGAAATATGATAAAAAAGTCATACTATAGTATGTCTTCTAAAATATGATAAAAAAAAAGTCATACTATAGTATGTCGTCTGAAATATGATAAAAAAGTCATATTATAGTATGTCTTCTGAAATATGATAAAAAAGTCATATTATAGTATGTCGTCTGAAATATGATAAAAAAGTGATATTATAGTATGTCGTCTGAAATATGATAAAAAAGTCATACTATAGTGTATCTTCTGAAATATGATAAAAAAGTCAGACTATAGTATGTCGTCTGAAATATGATGATTAAAAAAAGTCATACTATAGTATGTCATCTGAAACATGATAAAAAAGTCATATTATAGCATGTCGTCTGAAATATGATAAAAAAGTCATATGATAGTATGTCGTCTGAAATATGACAAAAAAGTCATATAGCATGTCGTCTAAAATATGATAAAAAAAGTCATTATAGCATGTCGTCTGAAATATGATAAAAAAAAAGTCATACTGTAGCATGTCGTCTGAAATATGATAAAAAAAAAAAGTCATATTTGATTTTGATTTGATACACTTTATTAATCCCCGAGGGGAAATTTCATCACTACAGCAGGGGGGCTCTCAGGGGGGAGCTGCTGCAGCTGGCCGCCACTAGGGCGGCGCCAGGTAACCTGACCTGAGGTGCATGTTTTTGGATGATGGGAGGAAGCCGGAGAACCTGGAGAGAACCCACGCAAGCACAGGGAGAACATGCAAACTCCGCACAGAAAGGCCCAGGACCGGATTCGAACCCAGAACCTTTTTGCTGTAAGGCGACAATGCTAACCACTGCACCACCGTGCCACCCAATATATCTATTATAGCATGTCGTCCGAAATATGATAAAAAGTCATACTATAGTATGTCGTCTGAAATATGATAAAAAAAGTCATATGATAGTATGTCGTCTGAAATATGATAAAAAGTCATACTATAGTATGTCTTCTGAAATATGATAAAAAAGTCATATTATAGCATGTCGTCTGAAATATGATAAAAAAGTCATATTATAGTATGTCTTCTGAAATATGATAAAAAAGTCATACTATAGCATGTCGTCTGAAATATGATAAAAAAGTCATATGATAGTATGTCGTCTGAAATATGATAAAAAAAGTCATATGATAGTATGTCGTCTGAAATATGATAAAAAGTCATACTATAGTATGTCTTCTGAAATGTGATAAAAAAGTCATACTATAGCATGTCGTCCGAAATATGATAAAAAAAAGTCATATGATAGTATGTCGTCTGAAATATGATAAAAAAGTCATGTTATAGTATGTCGTCTGAAATATGATAAAAAAGTCATACTATAGTATGTCGTCTGAAATATGATAAAAAAGTCATATTATAGCATGTCGTCTGAAATATGATAAAAAAGTCATACTATAGCATGTCGTCTGAAATATGATAAAAAAGTCATATTATAGCATGTCGTCTGAAATATGATAAAAAAAAAAGTCATATTATAGTATGTCTTCTGAATATGATAAAAAAGTCATACTATAGTATGTCTTCTGAAATATGATAAAAAAAAAAGTCATACTATAGTATGTCGTCTGAAATATGATAAAAAAGTCATATTATAGTATGTCTTCTGAAATATGATTAAAAAAAAAAGTCATACTATAGTATGTCGTCTGAAATATGATAAAAAAAAAAAGTCATATTATAGTATGTCGTCTGAAATATGATAAAAAAAGTCATATTATAGTATGTCGTCTGAAATATGATAAAAAAGTCATATTATAGTATGTCGTCTGAAATATGATAAAAAAGTCATATTATAGTATGTCGTCTGAAATATGATAAAAAAGTCATACTATAGTATGTCGTCTGAAATATGATAAAAAAAAAAAAGTCATATTATAGTATGTCTTCTGAAATATGATAAAAAAGTCATACTATAGTATGTCGTCTGAAATATGATAAAAAAAGTCATATTATAGTATGTCGTCTGAAATATGATAAAAAAGTCATATTATAGTATGTCGTCTGAAATATGATAAAAAAGTCATATTATAGTATGTCGTCTGAAATATGATAAAAAAGTCATACTATAGTATGTCGTCTGAAATATGATAAAAAAGTCATATTATAGTATGTCGTCTGAAATATGATAAAAAAAGTCATATTATAGTATGTCGTCTGAAATATGATAAAAAAAAGTCATACTATAGTATGTCTTCTGAAATATGATAAAAAAGTCATACTATAGTATGTCGTCTGAAATATGATAAAAAAGTCATACTATAGTATGTCGTCTGAAATATGATAAAAAAAAAAAAGTCATATTATAGTATGTCTTCTGAAATATGATAAAAAAGTCATACTATAGTATGTCGTCTGAAATATGATAAAAAAAGTCATATTATAGTATGTCGTCTGAAATATGATAAAAAAGTCATATTATAGTATGTCGTCTGAAATATGATAAAAAAGTCATATTATAGTATGTCGTCTGAAATATGATAAAAAAGTCATACTATAGTATGTCGTCTGAAATATGATAAAAAAGTCATATTATAGTATGTCGTCTGAAATATGATAAAAAAGTCATATTATAGTATGTCGTCTGAAATATGATAAAAAAAAGTCATACTATAGTATGTCTTCTGAAATATGATAAAAAAGTCATACTATAGTATGTCGTCTGAAATATGATAAAAAAGTCATATTATAGTATGTCTTCTGAAATATGATTTAAAAAAAAAGTCATACTATAGCATATCGTCTGAAATATGATAAAAAAAAAGTCATACTATAGTATGTCGTCTGAAATATGATAAAAAAGTCATATTATAGTATGTCGTCTGAAATATGATAAAAAAGTGATATTATAGTATGTCGTCTGAAATATGATAAAAAAGTCATACTATAGTGTATCTTCTGAAATATGATAAAAAAGTCAGACTATAGTATGTCGTCTGAAATATGATAAAAAAGTCATATGATAGTATGTCGTCTGAAATATGATAAAAAAGTCATACTATAGTATGTCGTCTGAAATATGATAAAAAAGTCATATGATAGTATGTCGTCTGAAATATGACAAAAAAGTCATATAGCATGTCGTCTAAAATATGATAAAAAAAAGTCATTATAGCATGTCGTCTGAAATATGATAAAAAAAAGTCATACTGTAGCATGTCGTCTGAAATATGATAAAAAAAGTCATACTATAGTATGTCTTCTGAAATATGATTAAAAAAAAAAGTCATACTATAGTGTGTCGTCTGAAATATGATAAAAAAGTCATATTATAGTATGTCTTCTGAAATATGATAAAAAAGTCATACTATAGTATGTCTTCTGAAATATGATTAAAAAAAAAAGTCATACTATAGTGTGTCGTCTGAAATATGATAAAAAAGTCATACTATAGTATGTCGTCTGAAATATGATAAAAAAGTCATATTATAGTATGTCTTCTGAAATATGATTAAAAAAAAAGTCATACTATAGTGTGTCGTCTGAAATATGATAAAAAAGTCATATTATAGTATGTCGTCTGAAATATGATAAAAAAGTCATATTATAGTGTGTCGTCTGAAATATGATAAAAAAGTGATATTATAGTATGTCGTCTGAAATATGATAAAAAAGTCATACTATAGTGTATCTTCTGAAATATGATAAAAAAGTCAGACTATAGTATGTCGTCTGAAATATGATAAAAAAGTCATACTATAGTATGTCATCTGAAATATGATAAAAAAGTCATATTATAGCATGTCGTCTGAAATATGATGAAAAAGTCATACTATAGTATGTCATCTGAAATATGATAAAAAAGTCATATGATAGTATGTCGTCTGAAATATGACAAAAAAGTCATATAGCATGTCGTCTAAAATATGATAAAAAAAAGTCATACTGTAGCATGTCGTCTGAAATATGATAAAAAAGTCATATTATAGCATGTAGTCCGAAATATGATAAAAAAAAAAAGTCATATTTGATTTTGATTTGATACACTTTATTAATCCCCGAGGGGAAATTTCATCACTACAGCAGGGGGGCTCTCATGGGGGAGCTGCTGCAGCTGGCCGCCACTAGGGCGGCGCCAGGTAACCTGACCTGAGGTGCATGTTTTTGGATGATGGGAGGAAGCCGGAGAACCTGGAGAGAACCCACGCAAGCACAGGGAGAACATGCAAACTCCGCACAGAAAGGCCCAGGACCGGATTCGAACCCAGAACCTTTTTGCTGTAAGGCGACAATGCTAACCACTGCACCACCGTGCCACCCAATATATCTATGATAGCATGTCGTCTGAAATATGATAAAAAAGTCATATGATAGTATGTCGTCTGAAATATGATAAAAAAGTCATACTATAGTATGTCGTCTGAAATATGATAAAAAAGTCATACTATAGCATGTCGTCCGAAATATGATAAAAAAAAGTCATATGATAGTATGTCGTCTGAAATATGATAAAAAAGTCATACTATAGCATGTCGTCCGAAATATGATAAAAAAAAGTCATATGATAGTATGTCGTCTGAAATATGATAAAAAAGTCATGTTATAGTATGTCGTCTGAAATATGATAAAAAAAGTCATACTATAGTATGTCGTCTGAAATATGATAAAAAAGTCATATTATAGCATGTCGTCTGAAATATGATAAAAAAGTCATACTATAGTATGTCGTCTGAAATATAATAAAAAAGTCATGTTATAGTATGTCGTCTGAAATATGATAAAAAAGTCATATTATAGCATGTCGTCTGAAATATGATAAAAAAAGTCATATTATAGTATGTCGTCTGAAATATAATAAAAAAGTCATGTTATAGTATGTCGTCTGAAATATGATAAAAAAAGTCATACTATAGTATGTCGTCTGAAATATGATAAAAAAGTCATATTATAGCATGTCGTCTGAAATATGATAAAAAAGTCATATGATAGTATGTCGTCTGAAATATGATAAAAAAAAGTCATATGATAGTATGTCGTCTGAAATATGATAAAAAAGTCATACTATAGTATGTCGTCTGAAATATGATAAAAAAGTCATACTATAGCATGTCGTCTGAAATATGATAAAAAAAAAGTCATATGATAGTATGTCGTCTGAAATATGATAAAAAAGTCATACTATAGTATGTCGTCTGAAATATGATAAAAAAGTCATACTATAGCATGTCGTCTGAAATATGATAAAAAAAAAGTCATATGATAGTATGTCGTCTGAAATATGATAAAAAAGTCATACTATAGTATGTCTTCTGAAATATGATAAAAAAGTCATACTATAGCATGTCGTCTGAAATATGATAAAAAAAAAAGTCATATGATAGTATGTCGTCTGAAATATGATAAAAAAGTCATACTATAGTATGTCTTCTGAAATATGATAAAAAAGTCATACTATAGTATGTCGTCTGAAATATGATAAAAAAGTCATATTATAGTATGTCTTCTGAAATATGATTAAAAAAAAAGTCATACTATAGTATGTCGTCTGAAATATGATAAAAAAGTCATATTATAGTATGTCGTCTGAAATATGATAAAAAAGTCATACTATAGCATATCGTCTGAAATATGATAAAAAAAGTCATACTATAGTATGTCGTCTGAAATATGATAAAAAAGTGATATTATAGTATGTCGTCTGAAATATGATAAAAAAGTCATACTATAGTGTATCTTCTGAAATATGATAAAAAAGTCAGACTATAGTATGTCGTCTGAAATATGATAAAAAAGTCATATGATAGTATGTCGTCAAAAATATGACAAAAAAGTCATATAGCATGTCGTCTAAAATATGATAAAAAAAAGTCATTATAGCATGTCGTCTGAAATATGATAAAAAAGTCATATGATAGTATGTCGTCTAAAATATGACAAAAAAGTCATATAGCATGTCGTCTAAAATATGATAAAAAAAAGTCATTATAGCATGTCGTCTGAAATATGATTAAAAAAAAGTCATACTGTAGCATGTCGTCTGAAATATGATAAAAAAGTCATATTATAGCATGTAGTCCGAAATATGATAAAAAAAAAGTCATATTTGATTTTGATTTGATACACTTTATTAATCCCCGAGGGGAAATTTCATCACTACAGCAGGGGGGGTCTCAGGGGGGAGCTGCTGCAGCTGGCCGCCACTAGGGCGGCGCCAGGTAACCTGACCTGAGGTGCATGTTTTTGGATGATGGGAGGAAGCCGGAGAACCTGGAGAGAACCCACGCAAGCACAGGGAGAACATGCAAACTCCGCACAGAAAGGCCCAGGACCGGATTCGAACCCAGAACCTTTTTGCTGTAAGGCGACAATGCTAACCACTGCACCACCGTGCCACCCAATATATCTACTATAGCATGTCGTCTGAAATATGATAAAAAAGTCAAAACAAAATTCTACAGCTAATCTTGAAGAAAGAAAGAAAGAAAGAAAGAAAGAAAGAAAGAAAGAAAGAAAGAAAGAAAGAAAGAAAGAAAGAAAGAAAGAAAGAAAGAAAGAAAGAAAGAAAGAAAGAAAGAAAAACATGAAATCCTGTTATCTTTGTATGTCCAGTCTACAATCGGTGGGGTAACCTCAAGCACTGATGGTTTAGATGTTTTGTTCTTTTTTTTCCAAAGTATTTCTTCCGAAATATGATAAAAAAAAGTCATATGATAGTATGTCGTCTGAAAAATGATAAAAAAGTCATACTATAGCATGTCGTCTGAAATATGATAAAAAAAAAGTCATATTATAGCATGTCGTCTGAAATATGATAAAAAAGTCATACTATAGCATGTCGTCTGAAATATGATAAAAAAGTCATATTATAGCATGTCGTCTGAAATATGATAAAAAAGTCATATTATAGCATGTCGTCTGAAATATGATAAAAAAAAAGTCATATTATAGCATGTCGTCTGAAATATGATAAAAAAAAGTCATACTATAGCATGTCGTCTGAAATATGATAAAAAAGTCATACTATAGTATGTCGTCTGAAATATGATAAAAAAAAGTCATATTATAGCATGTCGTCTGAAATATGATAAAAAAAAAAGTCATACTATAGTATGTCATCTGAAATATGATAAAAAAGTCATACTATAGTATGTCGTCTGAAATATGATAAAAAAAAGTCATATTATAGCATGTCGTCTGAAATATGATAAAAAAAAAGTCATACTATAGTATGTCATCTGAAATATGATAAAAAAGTCATACTATAGTATGTCGTCTGAAATATGATTAAAAAAAAGTCATACTATAGCATGTCGTCTGAAATATGATAAAAAAGTCATATTATAGCATGTCGTCTGAAATATGATAAAAAAAAGTCATACTATAGTATGTCATCTGAAATATGATAAAAAAAGTCATACTATAGCATGTCGTCTGAAATATGATAAAAAAGTCATATTATAGCATGTCGTCTGAAATATGATAAAAAAAAGTCATACTATAGCATGTCGTCTGAAATATGATAAAAAAAAAGTCATATGATAGTATGTCGTCTGAAATATGATAAAAAAAGTCATACTATAGTATGTCTTCTGAAATATGATAAAAAAGTCATACTATAGTATGTCGTCTGAAATATGATAAAAAAGTCATATTATAGTATGTCGTCTGAAATATGATAAAAAAGTCATATGATAGTATGTCGTCTGAAATATGATAAAAAAAAGTCATACTATAGCATATCGTCTGAAATATGATAAAAAAGTCATACTATAGTATGTCGTCTGAAATATGATAAAAAAGTCATATTATAGCATGTCGTCTGAAATATGATAAAAAAGTCATATTATAGCATGTCGTCTGAAATATGATAAAAAAGTCATACTATAGTATGTCGTCTGAAATATGATAAAAAAAGTCATACTATAGCATGTCGTCTGAAATATGATAAAAAAGTCATACTATAGCATGTCGTCTGAAATATGATAAAAAAGTCATACTATAGCATGTCGTCTGAAATATGATAAAAAAGTCATACTATAGTATGTCGTCTGAAATATGATAAAAAAAGTCATACTATAGCATGTCGTCTGAAATATGATAAAAAAAAAAGTCATATGATAGTATGTCGTCTGAAATATGATAAAAAAAGTCATACTATAGTATGTCGTCCGAAATATGATAAAAAAGTCTTATTATAGTATGTCTTCTGAAATATGATAAAAAAAGTCATACTATAGTATATCTTCTGAAATATGATAAAAAAAGTCATACTATAGTATGTCGTCTGAAATATGATAAAAAAGTCATATTATAGTATGTCGTCTGAAATATGATAAAAAAGTCATACTATAGTATATCTTCTGAAATATGATAAAAAAGTCATACTATAGTATGTCTTCTAAAATATGATAAAAAAAAAGTCATACTATAGTATGTCGTCTGAAATATGATAAAAAAGTCATATTATAGTATGTCTTCTGAAATATGATAAAAAAGTCATACTATAGTATATCTTCTGAAATATGATAAAAAAGTCATACTATAGTATGTCGTCTGAAATATGATAAAAAAGTCATATTATAGTATGTCGTCTGAAATATGATAAAAAAGTCATATTATAGTATGTCGTCTGAAATATGATAAAAAAGTCATACTATAGTATATCTTCTGAAATATGATAAAAAAGTCATACTATAGTATGTCGTCTGAAATATGATAAAAAAGTCATATTATAGTATGTCGTCTGAAATATGATAAAAATGTCATATTATAGTATGTCGTCTGAAATATGATAAAAAAGTCATACTATAGTATGTCGTCTGAAATATGATAAAAAAGTCATATTATAGTATGTATTCTGAAATATGACAAAAAAGTCATACTATAGTATGTCGTCCGAAATATGATAAAAAAGTCATATTATAGTATGTCGTCTGAAATATGATAAAAAAGTCATATTATAGTATGTCTTCTGAAATATGATTTAAAAAAAAGTCATACTATAGTATGTCGTCTGAAATATGATAAAAAAGTCATATTATAGTATGTCGTCTGAAATATGATAAAAAAGTCATACTATAGCATATCGTCTGAAATATGATAAAAAAAAGTCATACTATAGTATGTCGTCTGAAATATGATAAAAAAGTCATATTATAGTATGTCGTCTGAAATATGATAAAAAAGTCATACTATAGTATGTCGTCTGAAATATGATAAAAAAGTGATATTATAGTATGTCGTCTGAAATATGATAAAAAAAAGTCATACTATAGTGTATCTTCTGAAATATGATAAAAAAAAGTCATACTATAGTATGTCGTATGAAATATGATAAAAAAGTCATATTATAGTATGTCTTCTGAAATATGATAAAAAAGTCATACTATAGCATGTCGTCTGAAATATGATAAAAAAGTCATATGATAGTATGTCTTCTGAAATATGATAAAAAAGTCATATGATAGTATGTCTTCTGAAATATGATAAAAAAGTCATATGATAGTATGTCGTCTGAAATATGATAAAAAAGTCATACTATAGTATGTCTTCTGAAATATGATAAAAAAGTCATACTATAGCATGTCGTCTGAAATATGATAAAAAAGTCATATGATAGTATGTCTTCTGAAATATGATAAAAAAGTCATACTATAGCATGTCGTCTAAAATATGATAAAAAAAGTCATTATAGCATGTCGTCTGAAATATGATAAAAAAAAAAGTCATACTGTAGCATGTCGTCTGAAATATGATAAAAAAAAGTCATATTATAGCATGTAGTCCGAAATATGATAAAAAAAAAAGTCATATTTGATTTTGATTTGATACACTTTATTAATCCCCGAGGGGAAATTTCATCACTACAGCAGGGGGGCTCTCAGGGGGGAGCTGCTGCAGCTGGCCGCCACTAGGGCGGCGCCAGGTAACCTGACCTGAGGTGCATGTTTTTGGATGATGGGAGGAAGCCGGAGAACCTGGAGAGAACCCACGCAAGCACAGGGAGAACATGCAAACTCCGCACAGAAAGGCCCAGGACCGGATTCGAACCCAGAACCTATTTGCTGTAAGGCGACAATGCTAACCACTGCACCACCGTGCCACCCAATATATCTATGATAGCATGTCGTCCGAAATATGATAAAAAGTCATACTATAGTATGTCGTCTGAAATATGATAAAAAAGTCATATGATAGTATGTCGTCTGAAATATGATAAAAAGTCATACTATAGTATGTCTTCTGAAATATGATAAAAAAGTCATATTATAGCATGTCGTCTGAAATATGATAAAAAAGTCATATGATAGTATGTCGTCTGAAATATGATAAAAAAGTCATACTATAGCATGTCGTCTGAAATATGATAAAGTCATACTATAGCATGTCGTCCGAAATATGATAAAAAGTCATACTATAGTATGTCGTCTGAAATATGATAAAAAAGTCATATGATAGTATGTCGTCTGAAATATGATAAAAAGTCATACTATAGTATGTCTTCTGAAATATGATAAAAAAGTCATATTATAGCATGTCGTCTGAAATATGATAAAAAAGTCATATTATAGTATGTCTTCTGAAATATGATAAAAAAGTCATATGATAGTATGTCGTCTGAAATATGATAAAAAAGTCATATGATAGTATGTCGTCTGAAATATGATAAAAAGTCATACTATAGTATGTCGTCTGAAATATGATAAAAAAGTCATATGATAGTATGTCGTCTGAAATATGATAAAAAGTCATACTATAGTATATCTTCTGAAATATGATAAAAAAGTCATACTATAGCATGTCGTCTGAAATATGATAAAAAAGTCATATGATAGTATGTCGTCTGAAATATGATAAAAAAGTCATATTATAGTATGTCTTCTGAAATATGATAAAAAAGTCATATGATAGTATGTCGTCTGAAATATGATAAAAAAGTCATATGATAGTATGTCGTCTGAAATATGATAAAAAGTCATACTATAGTATGTCGTCTGAAATATGATAAAAAAGTCATATGATAGTATGTCGTCTGAAATATGATAAAAAGTCATACTATAGCATGTCGTCTGAAATATGATAAAAAAGTCATATGATAGTATGTCTTCTGAAATATGATAAAAAAGTCATATGATAGTATGTCGTCTGAAATATGATAAAAAGTCATACTATAGTATGTCGTCTGAAATATGATAAAAAAGTCATATGATAGTATGTCGTCTGAAATATGATAAAAAGTCATACTATAGTATATCTTCTGAAATATGATAAAAAAGTCATACTATAGCATGTCGTCTGAAATATGATAAAAAAGTCATATGATAGTATGTCGTCTGAAATATGATAAAAAAGTCATATTATAGTATGTCTTCTGAAATATGATAAAAAAGTCATATGATAGTATGTCGTCTGAAATATGATAAAAAAAGTCATATGATAGTATGTCGTCTGAAATATGATAAAAAAGTCATACTATAGTATGTCGTCCGAAATATGATAAAAAAGTCATATTATAGTATGTCTTCTGAAATATGATAAAAAAGTCATACTATAGTATATCTTCTGAAATATGATAAAAAAAAGTCATACTATAGTATGTCGTCTGAAATATGATAAAAAAGTCATATTATAGTATGTCGTCTGAAATATGATAAAAAAGTCATACTATAGTATGTCGTCTGAAATATGATAAAAAAGTCATATTATAGTATGTCGTCTGAAATATGATAAAAAAGTCATATTATAGTATGTCGTCTGAAATATGATAAAAAAGTCATATTATAGTATGTCGTCTGAAATATGATAAAAAAGTCATATTATAGTATGTCGTCTGAAATATGATAAAAAAGTCATATTATAGTATGTCGTCTGAAATATGAGAAAAAAGTCATATTATAGAATGTCGTCTGAAATATGATAAAAAAGTCATACTATAGTATGTCGTCTGAAATATGATAAAAAAGTCATATAGTATGTCGTCTGAAATATGATAAAAAAGTCATACTATAGTATGTCGTCTGAAATATGATAAAAAAGTCATATTATAGTATGTATTCTGAAATATGACAAAAAAGTCATACTATAGTATGTCGTCCGAAATATGATAAAAAAGTCATACTATAGTATGTCGTCTGAAATATGATAAAAAAAAGTCATACTATAGCATGTTGTCTGAAATACGATAAAAAAGTCATATTATAGTATGTCGTCTGAAATATGATAAAAAAGTCACATTATAGTATGTCTTCTGAAATATGATAAAAAAAAGTCATACTATAGTATGTCGTCTGAAATATGATAAAAAAAGTCATACTATAGTATGTCGTCTGAAATATGATAAAAAAAAGTCATACTATAGCATGTCGTCTGAAATATGATAAAAAAAAAGTCATACTATAGTATGTCGTCTGAAATATGATAAAAAAGTCAAACTATAGTATGTCTTCTGAAATATGATAAAAAAAAGTCATGCTATAGTATGTCGTCTGAAATATGATAAAAAAGTCATACTATAGTATGTCTTCTGAAATATGATAAAAAAGTCATACTATAGCATGTCGTCTGAAATATGATAAAAAAGTCATATGATAGTATGTCGTCTGAAATATGATAAAAAAGTCATATTATAGTATGTCTTCTGAAATATGATAAAAAAGTCATATGATAGTATGTCGTCTGAAATATGATAAAAAAAGTCATATGATAGTATGTCGTCTGAAATATGATAAAAAAGTCATACTATAGTATGTCTTCTGAAATATGATAAAAAAGTCATACTATAGCATGTCGTCTGAAATATGATAAAAAAGTCATATTATAGTATGTCTTCTGAAATATGATAAAAAAGTCATATGATAGTATGTCGTCTGAAATATGATAAAAAAAGTCATATGATAGTATGTCGTCTGAAATATGATAAAAAAGTCATACTATAGTATGTCGTCCGAAATATGATAAAAAAGTCATATTATAGTATGTCTTCTGAAATATGATAAAAAAGTCATACTATAGTATGTCTTCTGAAATATGATAAAAAAGTCATACTATAGTATGTCGTCTGAAATATGATAAAAAAGTCATATTATAGTATGTCGTCTGAAATATGATAAAAAAGTCATACTATAGTATATCTTCTGAAATATGATAAAAAAGTCATACTATAGTATGTCGTCTGAAATATGATAAAAAAGTCATATTATAGTATGTATTCTGAAATATGACAAAAAAGTCATACTATAGTATGTCGTCCGAAATATGATAAAAAAGTCATACTATAGCATGTTGTCTGAAATACGATAAAAAAGTCATATTATAGTATGTCGTCTGAAATATGATAAAAAAGTCACATTATAGTATGTCTTCTGAAATATGATTAAAAAAAAGTCATACTATAGTATGTCGTCTGAAATATGATAAAAAAGTCATACTATAGTATGTCGTCTGAAATATGATAAAAAAAAATCATACTATAGTATGTCGTCTGAAATATGATAAAAAAAAAGTCATACTATAGTATGTCGTCTGAAATATGATAAAAAAGTCAAACTATAGCATGTCGTCTGAAATATGATAAAAAAGTCATGTTATAGTATGTCTTCTGAAATATGATAAAAAAAAGTCATGCTATAGTATGTCGTCTGAAATATGATAAAAAAGTCATATTATAGTATGTCTTCTGAAATATGATAAAAAAAAGTCAAACTATAGTATGTCGTCCGAAATATGATAAAAAAGTCATATTATAGCATGTAGTCCGAAATATGATAAAAAAAAGTCATATTTGATTTTGATTTGATACACTTTATTAATCCCCGAGGGGAAATTTCATCACTACAGCAGGGGGGCTCTCAGGGGGGAGCTGCTGCAGCTGGCCGCCACTAGGGCGGCGCCAGGTAACCTGACCTGAGGTGCATGTTTTTGGATGATGGGAGGAAGCCGGAGAACCTGGAGAGAACCCACGCAAGCACAGGGAGAACATGCAAACTCCGCACAGAAAGGCCCAGGACCGGATTCGAACCCAGAACCTTTTTGCTGTGAGGCGACAATGCTAACCACTGCACCACCGTGCCACCCAATATATCTATTATAGCATGTCGTCTGAAATATGATAAAAAAGTCAAAACAAAATTCTACAGCTAATCTTGAAGAAAGAAAGAAAGAAAGAAAGAAAGAAAGAAAGAAAGAAAGAAAGAAAGAAAGAAAGAAAGAAAGAAAGAATGAAAGAAAGAAAGAAAGAAAGAAAAACATAAAATCCTGTTATCTTTGTATGTCCAGTCTACAATCGGTGGGGTAACCTCACGCACTGATGGCTTAGATGTTTTGTTCTTTTTTTTCCAAAGTATTTCTTCCGAAATATGATAAAAAAGTCATATTATAGCATGTCGTCTGAAATATGATAAAAAAAAAAGTCAGACTATAGTGTGTATTCCAAAATGTCCTAAAAAAAGTCTTTTTTTGTTTTGAATTATTTATTTATTCATTCCACTTGGGAAACTTCCTTACCTAAAGCATTACTGATAAATATCACTGAGAGATAGCAATAAGATTAAACTGAAAACATTCCTTTCTGATAAAGCTTATAGTTCGGGCTGGCTCGGTTACCCATGAACCATGCCTCAGTCCAGGTTACCACTTTTAAAATGATTGACGCTTTCTCTGTTTATTGGGTGAAGTGACGGTTCTCCTTTTGTTCCCCTCTGCTGACTCACCAACAGCCACACTATAGTGCTAACTACCTAAGGAGGGGGCATGGGAGCAACCAAGTGTACAATTGGGAGGGGGGAGTCACACAATTAGGTTTTTCTTAACAATGGAAAATAAATTGAAAATAAACAGCAAATAACGAGAGACAGAAGCTTTGACAGTGTTCGTAAAAGGAGAATATATTTACAAATATTTCATACTCTGTATTGGGGGGGGGGGGACAGATTGTTATTTCTTCAGTATCGGGACGTACATAACGTATCTGAAGACTTGTTGATTTGAAGACTTGATTTGAATCCTTTAGAAAAACAGAAGGAAAACGCTCAGATGACGAGAAACTGGTCCCAATGTCTCGGATAAAAAATATCCGGTGTAGAAGCCTAAAAAGGCCTGGATCCTCCCTTTTCAGTGGTACTTCCTCCATCGATCAAGCTCTGGATAAAAAAAAAGAAAAAGCATGTCAAGTTATGTCCAAATCTATCCATTGTAAAAATCATTCAAAAATGACATCCAAAAATCATCCAAACAGTCATACTATATAGTATGTTGTATAAAAATGTCATACTATAGTAAAAATCATTGATCATTGTTCCAAACACGTACTTATACGAGGGTAAGACCAGATGTAGCTGAGCACGCAGTATCCCGCCAACAACATGCCCGGTCCGGCTACGCCACCTTTCTTCACGTCAATATACCTCCTGTAATACCACTGCCAGCCTGAAGGAGGCGGAGGAGAGGAAAAACACGCGTCGTGGAGTTACAGCAGGAGATGAGAGAGTGGTATTGATCTCCTGAGCCGACACAAACACAACTACACACACACACACACGGCCTGCGGGTGGCGCTCTTGCGTTTGCGTGCGACGCTGACCTCTCCGCATCGTTTCCACGACTTCTCTCGGACGGCTCGGGGTTTTGCAGGCCAGCCACTCGGGAAGCTCCTTCAGCCTCACCTGACCGAGACTCCGCCGCGCCAGAGCTCCTGACGATTCGGGACACAACCGGGAAAAGATCAACGCACAGACAGATAAATAAACACACACCTCGAATAAAACAACACCCTCTTTCATTACGTGACCGCCGGACGTCGGTCCAAATTCAGTCTCGACCCAATAAAACCGAGTTTTAACATTTAACTCCAATTATCTTTTCGAAGAATCTTTTTTTTTTGTGTGTGTGTGTTTGTGTGCGGAGCTCAAAGGTGACGTCTTGAAATGATTCGTTTTGTCTTCCAAACCCCAAAGACATTTTTAAATAAGGACATTGCAACACAGACGTTTGACATTTTGCGAAGGAAATTATCAACCGACTTGTCAAAACAGTCGATCGGTCGGTTGAAGGATCTCCGAACGAGATGAAACGAACGGAGTCGGCCGCTCGCCGGTTGCTGACCTTCAGCTGGACTTTCTGCACAGATCCGCCGTCTCCCGACCTCGAGCGTCTCCGCGTCCTCCGTCCTCGCGGCTCGCTGCTGTGCACGAGGGAAATGAAGCGGGCTGGAAAACTGGGAGGGTGGTGGTGATATTGCGAGTAGTCCTGTCAGGTGATGCCCCACCTTTAGGCTGACAGGAGGAGGAGGAGGAGGAGGAGGAGGAGGAGGAGGAGGAGGAGGAGTGGCTGAAAGTGCAGAAAGGAGAGGAATCGCAGGCTGACGGGAGGCTTGGTCTGGCAGCGGGGTTAAAGCTGGTTGTTTAGACTTCGATCGTCGCTCCGTGTGAAGCTGCTCCGACAGAGTCGCATCTTTTTGCTTCTCTCCCGGGAGCCGGACCGGACCGACGCCGGCGCCGGGTCGGATTTTGCTGCCGAGGTCGTCAGTATTTTCGATCCGGCTGAGGACGCTCGGCCTGCCGGACTTGAGGGAAGCGTTCGCTCGGCCCAACGTGGCTTTAACATCCCGGAGGGTGATCCCCGCCCGCTGACCGCTTCCTGGTTTCCGTAACGACGACCCCACAGACAGATCCTCGGTCCCCCCCCTCGCTGTCCACCCAGAAGTCGTCTCTCGCACGGGGTCCCGCGCTCCTTCCATTCAATTCGGAGTCCAGAAAGTCGGAGGCGTGTCCGGGTTGCGCGGCCCTCTTTGTTTTCGACACCTTCTTCTTCAGGGTGCTTCTGGGTTTAGTCTCTGCGGACAGAAGTGTGAGACCGGCCTCGTCCTCCAATGAGTCCTTTTCTGGGTCGGTTCTGGTCTCCGTTTGTGCTCTGGTTCCGGAGCTTCGAGTCGAATCCGCAGTCGGGCGCTCTGAGGTGGATCCGGTTCCCTCCAGCGACCCCTCCGTGACCCGGTTGGACTTTTCAGCTTCTATCGAAGCTCGGAGACTCTTCTTCTTCGGTTTAGAGACGGTGGGAGACAGAGGCGAGGACAGGCTGGCGGTCTTGATTTGATCGGCCAGCTTCTGTTTCTTCTTCTTAGTTGTTGGCAGAAGTGATGTGGAGCTCAGGGACGAAGATGTCGGCGGTGACGAAGACAACGTCTCCGCCGCCGCCGACGTCTTCTTTCCCTTCGCTGCGGTTTTCGACGCTGTCGTCTGATTGGCCGAGACGTGGCGTCCCGTCGGAGGTGTTTTGGAGCTCGCTGCTGCTTTGCAATGTGGCAGGTGACTCTTCAACCTTTTGTAAGTTTTCCCGCAGAATGGGCACACCTCTGTGGGGGGTAAATAACAGTTGTTATTTACAATACTGATAGTCTGCGGATTATTTCCATCATTTTGTACATTTGGGAACAAATATTCATTTCCAAGACAAAAACGTTGTTATATTGAAATCACAAATCATACTTAAGACAAAGAAAAGCATTAAAACAGCTCATCTGAGAAGGTGGAACCTCCTCTTGAAGAAAATATTTTTGCATTTCTGCTTGAAAAATGACAGAAAAATATAAATAAATTACTGATTACTTCGTCGCTGATTAAAGGTGCTTTAGAGGTTTGGTGTTTTTTTTGTTGTTGTGTTTGCTTGCACTTTTCTTTTCAAAAATTTTTCTTGACATTGATATTTGAATGTAGATGTTTTTGCAGAGTGATTTTGTACTTAAAATTTAAAAAAAAATATTCGCTAACTTCCAATACTGTAAAATACCAGTAAATATTAACCAATATCTGAATAAAAAAAAAGTAGTTTTTCAGGGTGACCTTTGCGCTGAAGGAAAATAACAACATATAAACTGATTTTTCATCATTCATCAGTGCATTAAGTTCCTAAAATAAAGACTAATACGTGTGGAGATGGTTAACCCACGTGGGTTTCCTGCTTTTCGTAATTTATGACACTTACCGGAGCTCATGCTTGCACGCGGCTATTAAACCGGCAATCACGTGGGACGCATGAAGTCAGACCGGAACAGTAACTGGTTTTAAGATCTACTTTAAAGATCATTAACACGCAGAGGTGCCACTTTTCAAGAGTTTTAGTCGGATCGGTGTTCAAAGTTGTTAGAAGTCGGTGGTCGTAATTGTTGTTCTGTAAGAAAGAAAGACCCCCCCTTTTAGGTAGCCTGTTGGGAGCCGGAGTGTAAATCGCTAAATAAATAAATAAATAAATAAATAAATAAATAAAATGACCACGAAACTTCAGTGCAGCTGATTTTTTTTTAATTTTTTTTACTGGGCACTTAGGATGTTAGGTTATAACGGGGCTGCCTGAGACACTGTGATAGTGAAAGTCCTGCATGAACACGTTGGGATCTGTCAAGTGGGTGTGGCGCGTCGATTCAGCGGAGATGATTCACTCCTCCCTACTTCCGGCTTTGCGTAAATCCCCAAACAAACCGACACATTTATGAAGAGAAGTAAAACAAAAAAAAAAAAACCCACTAAAAAAAACCAAAAACCCCTGAGGTTTTGACTTTTATGTCAGACTCGGATATGATGTAGTGTTCATAATTTTTTTTTTTTCTGTAAAAGCGTGACATTTATTTGATTGAAAACAACTTTTATTGTTTTAGGGCGTGATGTTTGTCATTATTTACATTTCTCAAATAAGCTTAGTTTTTAGGAAGATACCAAAATACACAAGCAACTCACCTGCTTTTCTATGTACATTTTGTATATTCAGACCTCTATTTTCTGTTGAATATTTTTGAAATATTTCTCTGGGCAAAATTTATTTTTCTCTTCGTCAGCCGTAAATCTGAAAAATATATACCTAAAAAAAAAAAAAAAAAAAAAAAAATATGCGTAATAAACAACGAAGGTCATACTATCATTAGAAAAGTGTATTTTATTGATAGGGTTAGAGTGGCACGAGACTTGACATGAGAATGAATTTCCAAAAGGTGATGAAACAAATTACACAAAAAAATACATCTACATCGAAAGGTCATCTTCATCGGAAAAGCAGTGATTTGAAAAACATTCAGAGTGGGGGGCGGGGGGGGGAAACGCCAATTCTACAACCATTTACATATAAAAGGAGATAAACCTGAATATTATTTACATAGCAACAGATTACAGTATTTACAAAGCCAGGAGTGGAAGCGGACTGGAAGAAAACTGAAGCTCTCGTGAGCTTCATGTTTGGAGAAAAGAAAAAAAACAAAAAAACTGCAGCCTGTCGGTGTGAACAGTCTTGACAAAGTGTGGCGTGATTTGGAGGCGAAACAGAGATTTTAACAGTGCCTGGAAATTGTCCTCTCAACAAAGGCCGGCCCCGAACAGAATACAGTCGCTGACAAAAGTATTCAACTCCGGTAGCTTTCTTTTTGTCACATTTTGTTCTACAAATTCAAAATGTACTTTAGAGGGAAATCCAAAAACAACATAAAAAAAAAAAGAAATGTTGAAGAGTTTTTCAGAAATGCTTGGAGTCACAACTCGGTGCCGGTGCAGATAATCCTCACATGACGAGTTACATCTCACCACAGCAACGCTGGTTACAGTATATTCAAAACAATCTAGAGCAAATCTCTGTACATTTATTAACAGACATTCATGATTCGGGCAAGCAGGGGAGGTCTGTCCCTTTACGAGGCATCTAATCAGAGATGAAAACAAAGAAAGAGAGAGAGAGAGGGGGATTCTGGGTAAACGGCAGGGAGTCAAAGCCAGGAGGATGCAGAACTGGAACACCACCCAGCTAACGGTATGGAGGACTGACTGAGTCTGACACCACTCTGCCACCCAGAGAGAAAACAGAATATTCAGTTAGTTCACCAACAATTACATCAGCATTAACACCGGTTTTGATTCAACCCTGAGAAAACAGTGGACTGCATGTTCACTTACTGGCACACCCGCCCAACGCGCCACCGAAGGTAATCTGCTTTACCCTCCAAACGACAGAAGACAAAAGGGACAACTCGCACCTTAATTATCCGATTAAAGAAGCTGAGATTGAGTTGAATTCTACGGAGGGCGTTCGAACAGTGATTAGGTTTTTAGGAAATGACGCAGGAAAGGCGTCGTAGGTTCAGTCTTGCGGTTCGTGGCCTCTTTTAGCAGTTTTTTCACCCCACAAACGAGGTGCCAGTGCTGGAGCCGGATTACACGTCGCGTCTTATAACCGTTCAACGCGCTCGACGGCCCCTTCGGCCGGTAACTCGTCCCGGCACCTTAAACCTGCTGATCTCAGGGGAAAAGTGTTGACTGGGATGATGAGAGGGAAGAAGAAAAAACAACAACAACAACAACAACAAATGTGCAGCCTTCAGATCTTTAGCAGGTTGACAAACCTTCCTCAAGAGCAGCGAGGCTTTGAAATAACGTTGCAACAGGAACGAAGGGGTGAATTTGGACTTACTGAATTCAGTGCTTGGACACGGGTTTGGCAAATCAACGCCGGCACAGAAAATCTCGGTACAGTTTGACTGTCTAACTCTTCGTTATATGTTTTCGAACAAAGATTTTTTTTTATTTTTTTTTTCCGCCGTGGATATTTCTCGATTAGAAACCATACGTCTGGTTTTGTAAAGAGTTTTGCTGACTTCCACTGGCGCCAGCACCGGCACCTTGTGAGTTGAAAAGCCCCCCCCCCCCCTCCCTCCCTCCCCCCGCCCCACCCACCTAACCTCCCCCCCCCCCCACCGCCCACCGCCACCAGTCACGGCAGAGCTCAGGACAGAGGAGAGAGAGTCCCAGGATGAAGCAGCCGGGATCAGATGTTGTCCAAGATCCAGACCAGTCTCTTGTCTTTCTATAATGCCACAGTCTGCCCAGCTGACTCGCTCTCCGCTCAAATCCTGAACTAGCAAAAGAGGGCCGACTCTTCAAAGAGGACAGTAAAAACTAATATAAAAATGTCTGACGTGGAACGCTGGCGTCTATCCGATTCTTCTGAGGCGGGTCTCTCCCGAGTCCTCTTCAGGAGCGACGGGGGTGGTTCGTCCCCATTCGGGTCCTCTATTTTTTTTTTTTCTTTCACAGGTTGCCAGGGGTCATTGGAGCATGAGCTGCTTGAGGTTGTCGTGGAGGATGGTGTCCTTGACGTCCCGGAACACCAGCCTGATGTTCTCCGTGTTGATGGCCGTGGTGAAGTGGTGGTAGAGGGGCTTCTGGGTGGCGTCTCGTCTCTTGGTCCGGAAGCACTCCACCATGAAGGCCTGGACGTCCGGCAGGCTGTGCTCCTGCCCGGTGTAGTCGGAGAAGTAGTCCTTGAGCGGAACATTTTTCACCTTCTCCTCCAGCAGGTCCGTCTTGTTGAGGAAGAGGATGATCGACACGTTGACGAAGACGCGGTTGTTGACGATGGTCTCGAAGATGTTGAGCGATTCGCGGAGCCGGTTGGTCTGCCGGTCCTCCATCAGCACCTGGAAAACACGACGGAGATTCAGTTTGGCTTTAACGTGAATTAGCTAAACCATGCTAGTTGGGGTTAGCCTGAAAAAAGAAAGCAGCTCATGTAGGAAGCGTTGTTGTTTTGGTGCACACGACTTGTTAAACCAGAGCTGGAAGAGCCTCTCGTGTTGTAGAAACGTCCTCCGTCGGGTCGGTGAGCTGCCGATTGAAAGCCTTGAGTCTTATTTGTATAGTTTAGAGCCAAAAAGTCACCGCACTTGGATGAGCTGGGGCTCTGACCCAATCTCCACGGACACGACGCCCCGCCCACCCACAGCAGAAACCTGACTGCACCACAGGCCTGTCAATCAAACGGACACGCCCACCCCGAAACGGGCCACTTTTTGAGAACAAAACTAAGAAGGACTGACTTTAGAGAAGGATGCCACGTTGTACAGAAATTGTACCAAACCACGAGCATCGTACATCCTTCCTGTCGGCCGAAGGGCTGTCGTTACGTAGATCATTCACATAAAAAGATACGAGTACAATTTTGTGGTGTTTTTTTTTCCTTTTTCGTAGAATAGTGAAGATAACGAGCAAACAAAAGACAGACTGAATAAAACGGGAGACAATGTAAAGTCTTAACGACGTTACCAGCACGCCCTCTGAATATTAAAAGAACATTTTAGAGTCACTTACAAAGCTTCAGTTTTGTATGCGAGTTATTAATTTTCATTAGAGGAAGTCTCACGTGCTGGAGTGAGAACCAGCAACCACAACTTCTCAAAATTCAGCGACCGTTATCGAACTGATTAACGTACCACTCGTCTGCCTGTCTGAAGTGTGTGTGTTCGCTCTACGGGAGGAAAAGACGAGTGCGTGACCTCACCTGGTCGTATTCAGAGGAGGAGACGAGGAAGAGGATGGAGGTGACGGAGTCGAAGCACTCGAACCAGCGCCTCCGCTCCGACCGCTGCCCCCCCCACGTCCACCATCTTAAAGGGGACGTTCTTGATGTCGAAGTCATACTCGTGGATGCCCTTGGTGGGTTTACGAGCCAGCAGGATGTCCTGCTGAGTGGGAAGATAATCCTGCGGGAGGGATGTGAAAGACGCAAAAAAAACAACAACAACACGTGAACACGAGAGAGAATAAAGTTTGTCCGCTTCGGAGTCCGTTTACGCTGAAATTCAAAACCCCGCGCTTAAAAAAAAAAAAAAACGACAACCCAGGAATCAAGTCCGACATCGAGTTTGTCTTTACAGAAACATTACTGCAGAGTTTCAGATCTTTTGTGTCGAACTGTTTTTGTACTAGAAGGTAAACACGGACAATGTGTTACTTGCGGTAACGTTTCATACAAAACCAGGAAGCAGTTGGATCTTAAACGAAAGAAAAATGTCATAATAATAATAATAATAATAATAATAATAATAAAAATAAGACGACACATTTAGGAGCTTCACGGGAATCACAATGTAACTTTACAAAGAAACAGGTCTTTAAATATTCACAGATGTGATTTTGTACTGACGTCAATGAGGAAAAATAAAGTGTTAAATATCCTTCCGCCATTCGTATCAAAAGGGTTTAATAACATGCGAGGGCACGTCGCAAAAAAATTGTTTTAAATATGCTGTATATTATTTGGTGTATACGTTAAGACGATTTATCAACATCAGAATATTTTTGCTTCCTAATATCAGCATCAATCAGGCTCCAGCGTCTGTGGCTCCCAATATAAATGACAATACAGAGTATTTGAAGGAGGTTATCAATTATGACCGTTATAAAAGGTGCAAATTAATTCAATTATATTCGAGTAATGAATGATGATTGCCGTTGTAATGAACTGCATTATATTGAGTGATGCATCTAATATAACGTAATGCGTTTTGTATTGAATGTAGTTTGTATTGTGTTGATTTGCAATAAATTATACAGGTTTATATTATAAATTATATTTATATTTAATTTCCCGGCTGCTATTGCCAGTTTTTTGGGGGTTTTTTGATCAGCTGTAGGACGCTTCTTTGACAAAACGTTGGCATCACCTCTGGTGAGCAACCGTCTCCGTCGGCTGTCGTCTAACTTTTTTTTTTTTGAATTGTCCAGACATGTTGCAATATGAACTATAACATGGAGATGTGTGATTATAACAATAATGAGTGCAGGCAGAAACAACTTACCGGCTCGCTGAGCTTATCCAGATTATCCAAGAAATACTTCACTGACTCACCCTGCGACAGGACAGAGGAGGAATTTCTGTTAATTCTGCACAATTAATTAGCTTCTGTCACGGTCTGCATGCATCACACATGTGCCGCTTGCTTTTATGACATACAACACAATGCATGTGTTGCTCTGGCGTAAAAGCACGAAGCTGGCAGGGGAGAAACGCTCTATTTAGCTGCCACACACTACACACACACAGGTAATCGGTTCGTTTTCGCTTTAAAACGGTGAGTTTCTGAGGACTCCGGGCAGGATGCAAATAATTTTGACAGTGCAGCAGCGTGTCTTTGATGTACGCAGAAGTGTGGCTCCGTCTTCATGTGTGGGAGCGTCTTTTTTCTCTTTTTCTAGACCGTTCTGATGCCGCTTCTGTGCAAGTCCAGACACGGGGCTGCCACCACTGACATGCATTCCTTCATCTGTCTGTGTGTGTGTGTGTGTGTGTGTGTGTGTGTCTGTGTGTGTGTCCTGCACTCAACATAACCCCCCCCCCCGAAAAAAAAGAAGAAGCAAAGCTGATTTTTCCTATCATCATCCTTCCTGTGACCCACAGTGTCTCCGCTGCAACACACCACACCTTTACAAGGGGATTATTTTGCATCTGTTTTGCATTAATGATACAATAAGCCAACACCCAAATTCAAATTGCACCAATAGTAGTCGCCGGGTTCATGCGTCTGTGTGCTCGGAGCAGCCATTCCCGTCACTGTAAAGCTTCTGTTCTCGCCTTTTTGATCTTTAAAAAAAACTAACCAGACCTGAAAAACCTGCGAGTGCGAGTGTGCGCACGGCTAAGATCACACAAGGGAGGGGTAGAGTGGTGTGGCGCTTCACTAAAAGAAAGAGGAGCTACTTTTCTTCTTTTTTTTTTATTCTGTCTCTGATTAAAAAAGCTCAAATCTGAGGGAAATGGTGGTTTTGAAATCGTTTAAAAAAAAAAAAAAATCTGTTCCATATAAAAAAAAAAAAAAAAAAGGAGAAGAGAAACCAGAAGAGCAATCACTCTGAGTTCTTTGCTCATTATAAGGCATGACAACGCCAGCAGTTTAAATGAGTATGGTGTAAAAGCAAAATTGAAACACGAGAATCACTGATGTCATTATGACACCTCGATTCAGGAAGTTGTGACTGAACATTTTGATATGTTCTGCTATCTCAGAAAGGAAACAAATCTCAGGTGAGAAGACACCGAATGTTGTTGTTTGTAGATTTTAAAAAGACAACACACTTGATGGGACTATAGAAAGCGGGAGAGGTCATATTCAGTCTGTACATATGTTTTTTTTTTTATGATAATTACAAAGCAGGCCTGAAGGCACGACTGAGCTGTGATGCAAATACTTAAAAGGGCAAAACACAACAGCTTTTATCTGCTGGCAGAGAAACCGACCGGTCCTCAATAACAAGAGGAGGGAAAACTGATCTTCAATCCCATTTAGACTTTATATTAAAGGTTTTAGACACCAAATACACCTGCAATTAATAATCATTTTCATCAGCGATTAATTTGCTGATTATGTTTTTGTTTTTTTAATGGGTTGGGGAATGCACATCAGAATTTCTTTAAACCCAAAGTATAATCCAAACCCCAAAATATTAGGTTTAATTTAATTTAAGACAATGCATATTCACATTTGAGCAGCTGGAACCACAAAGTGTCGAACAAATAAGGAAATCATTGGTGATTCATTTTCTGTCAATAATTGTTTCAGCTGTGCACTAATCTGTCATTTTTAGCCCACAAAGATAAAAGATAATAAAAAAAATTTAAAAAAAATGCACGCTTGTGAACACGTGATTGAAAGGTTGCAATATATATATTTTTTATCTATAAAATATCTAACTGAATATAAAATGTCTCAAGAGCCTGAAAAAAGAGAGAAAAGCAGCAAATTCACTTGTGAGAGGCTCAAACTAACAAATACTTTACTGCAGTTTCGCTTTGAAAATATCTTGTTATTATCTCATGTCAAAGGTTCAAATTCATCCACTTTGTTTGTATTGTAAGTTGTTGATGTTTGGATAGTTGATTGTTTATTTTGTGTTTCTGCAGGTTTGAAAATGTGTAAATATGTTTAAATGAATTATCAGTTAACACCCCTGATGACAAATTCAAAGTGGTGTAGTCCATATAGACACTATATATTAATAAATTCATATGTTCCAGCTTCTAATGCTGCAAATCTGATGTTTTCTTGTTTTCTATGATAATAAATGTGATATTTTTTTGAGGTTTTGGTTAACTAAACAAGCACTTTCCCCCCCCTGATACTTTTTAACCCGAATACATGAAAATAATACTTGCAGTCATACATACATGGAAAAATATCTGTGTGTGTGTCTTTGCACTGGTGTAACTCGAGGTGTGTGACACTCTTAAGTGTTTGTGAGCAAATAACGCTGAGTGGGAGAATCTGGGCTCTGTTTGTGAGCATAAAGCTGTTTAACTACAGCTCAACATTCCTGCTCTGATCACTCTTATTCCCCTTTTCTTGTCTGCGAAACCAGTTCACACCGACAAGCTGGTGAGGGGACCAACAAAACGCCATTGAGAGCGGTTCAGTCTTACGCAACTGACAGGCAAATTGTAATTTCTCTTGCTTTTGTCTTATTGCCGAGAGACACGTGGAGAAGTGTGTCCCTCAGTGGGATACGGGGGGGAGGGGTGGGGGGCCCTCAACAACAGGTTTCACCACATGAAACTACAAGGCAGGGAAATAAGTCAACTTTGAAAATGGCAGCAGGTTGTAAAAGTAAAAAAAAAAAACCAAAAACCAAAAACCAAAAATGACAAAATAAGAGATCGGAAAAGGTAATCGGGGGAGGACGTGAACAGCTCTACCGACCACAGCTGCTGTTCTGAGGTAAATGTTACAGCATTAAAAACACACATGCTGACAGCTAAGATATGAGGAGTGGCGGGAGGTGTAAACAGGAAGCTGCCTCGATCACATGGCGCTCGCTCTGTCTCTGTGGAGACACTCGAATCAGAGTTGAAGATACAGCGGGAGAGAAGAGAAAAAAATAAATAAACAAAAAATAAAAAAAGGAGGACGAATTCAAGATCGGTTTCACTTTCTGTTTTCAGAGCCTCTTTCGACTCTTGGTGTAAAAACCCCCCAAAAAAACTCGTACTGGATGTGGAGAACGAAAACGTTCGGGTCGATGTGAGCTGCTCGTCAATCTGGGCCACCGCGATATCTGCGTGCAAGGTTATTCATATATGTGTGTGTGTGTGTGTGTGTGCGCATCGACCTACCAGCTGAAACTCCCTGCGACGATCGTAGGCGTTCTGTATGCCCAAGTCCGCCCACAGAGCTTTAATGGCGGGCATGTACCGCAAGAAGACGGACGTCTCCAGCTGCCCGCTGGCCATCTTCGCCGACCGCGTGTCGAACGCCATCAGGCTGTCGCCGTGCTGCTGGTTGTCCGGGTCGCCCCACGGGATGTGCAGCTTCTCCCGCGCGTCCACCAGCACACGTACGCCTGAAGAGGAAGCGAGGAGATATGAAAAACACACAAAATCCGAAACAAAAAAAAAAAGGTGCAATACGTGCGACTTTTAGTTTAAAACGGTGAAAAAAAAAAACAAAAAAAAAAACTTCACACTGAATGTGATGACAACAGTTTTGACATTATGTCTCGTGGTGCAGAGACATCTACTGAAGTTTAGCGTGCCCCGGCCCCGGCCGTGTCTTCTTCGTAATACCACCCTTCGCCACATGAGGCGATAGCGAGTTGCTGTATCAGATCAGCCTCCAACAGGAGAGAAAGAAGAAGTAGAGAGTTTTAACCTCTTGTTAGAATGAATGAACCGTAAACAACAATGGCTTCAACGCCTGCAAAAATTAAAAAAAAAAAAGAAACCTAAAGAATTTGAAATCGGTGTCGCTTTCCGCCGCTGCAGACGGCTCCGGGTCGGGTACAGGAATTACGTTTGATGCTCGTCGGCAGCTGTTAATAACGACGGGGCAAGAAAACTTTAAATCTAACCACGTGACCTGAACGTTTGGTTTAGGCGTGAGAGTATTACGGCTCTCAGATTTCAGCGTAATACCGAACTGAGCCTCACTGTCGTCCTCTAATGGACGAAGTGGTACTACAAGACGGGATTTATGCGTATTGCACCTTTAAGCAATATCCCACAACTTGCTATAAATTGGGAGGTTCATTTCCAAACGATTTCTGACGTCACAGACATGTGCAGAGGATGGACGGATACAGCAACATCTGAACGTGCAAATAATTAAAATTAATAGTTTTAGAGCTAGATTTTAACACATTTTGTGACTATTAAAAGGATTAATCTCTGTTTCGGCTTAAAGGGATTATTATTTTTTTTTGGACCTTTGATAATATTCAGTAAAATGTCCCCTTGTTGTTTAAGTGAGTGGACAAACAGGAACACCTTACAACATAATGCCCCGGTGGGTTTACCCTCCATTAGCTTTCGTCCATAGCTTAGTGGTCGAGCAACACGATGTGCCGATGGCTACTCGAAACCGCCGACTTGGTTATAGCCGCGATAAAAAACCCAAAATCGCGAAATTCGTGACGGTTACGCGCGAACGAAGTTTTAAACGGGATAATTCCGGTAGGACCGCGGTTCGGTCTGGGTGTGTACAACTGTTTATGTCCTTCTCCAGCCAGCGGAGCGCCCGCTTTCAACAGATGTGGAAACTTTCTCAGCCGATTTAAAAGCGCCCTTTTCTGTCGCTTTAACGCTTAAAGAAAGCGTCGGTGGTTTACCTTTGATAACGTTGCTGTAAATCGTGGACGTGAACTCCTCTCGGTCCCGCTGGTCGAAGTCCTGGCCGTGGATGATCCGCATTTGTTTGAGGAAAGTCGACTTGCCGCTCTCGCCAGCGCCGAGCAGCAGGATTTTCACCAGCCGTTTCACGTACGTTTTCTCCCGGGAGAGGCATCGGTCGATCTCCTTGGACTTTCGCAGCTGGTCCACCTCGCCGCTGTTGAGCAGGCAGACGGGCAGACAAACTTTTAACACGGATCTGGTCGGCAGGAAATCCGCCATGTTCGCACAAACTTCATCGATGCTAATTTGACGCGCGTTCGCGGGGCGCGGGCACGCGACCAAGCCCCTTCCCTAAACTCAGGAAGTACAGCCGCCGACTGTTTAACGTTGCGGCGCTTCATGCGTTGCTGTTTACGTGACGGAGCCCACGCAAACCTGTCGTTTATGGTATATACGGGTATAGTTATAATACAATACAATCTATATTTAAAGAGTTTAGTAATAATAATATAATATAATAAATCGAAACACTGACTGGAATCGGCTGGCGGCTCCATGTCGCCCTCTGCTGGTTAGGTTTGGTAACTTCATTTAAAAAAAAAAATCCCTGTTACAAAAGGCTGCGCTCTGATTGGTGGATTCCCGTCTCGCTTTGGGTTTGCTGCCTTCACAGGCTGTAGGAAATATGGGAATTTATACTTAACCGCTCTTCAAAAGATCAATAAAATGTGAAATACAGACGGTGAAGTCTTGATTTTAAAGACTAGACCTTCTTAAATTTTGTTGTCAATGTTTGGGGAATTTATGACGTGAAGACAACTGAGCGACTGTTTATTTTTGACGAATAAAATTGCAGAATCTGTCATTTTAGACTTATCGTGATGATTTTTTTGTCATTCTTTTACATTGTGCCATTGCATTTGGTTGGTTTTAATTAAATCCCACGTGTCATACAAGTAATTTAAATATAACATCCACTCGAATAATGAAAAATGTGAATCTAACATTACCATCCTTCCAAATAAGGCGCGTTGTGGAGGACATTTGAAGGCGGCATCGCCATCGATCATTGCACATGCCCCCAAGCATCCTCACACGACACGGGGCTCACAGTGACAGCAGCATTGCATGTGTGTGAGAGTGTGAAAGAGAGAGAGAGGGAGGGAAAGTGGAAAAGCATCAGACAACATGACCATCAGAAACACTCTCCTGGATCATGGACAGAGATTCCGACCACGGATGGCTTGTCTCAAAAAGGTAGGCTATTCTCTTACACGAGAGATGATGTAAATCACAGCTGTGCTCGGGCTTATAAAGCGTACCTATAGACGCACCAAGAGATCGGTCACTTATATGAGATCTCCAATACAAGGCTTGGGCTGCAGTGGTCTGCTGTTGCCTCACAAACCCTGTTTTGTTTTTGCATTTGTTCATGAATTACATTAGCCTCTAAAAAAAAAATAAAAAAAAAATAAAGGTATTCTCTACAGGTCTTTAAGGGAATCCTAGTTTCCTGGTGCTTTTAGCAGATTGATTTCTGAATAATGGACTTTTTTTTTTTTAACACAACAAAGCCCACAGGGGGACTACTAAAAAAAACAACCCAAAAAAACCCTGAGGAACTCCCAACACATCTTAATTTTAGTGATAGGGTTATTTTTAATCACTGAAAAATGTCTTTTCAAAAGAATCAAACATTCAAAATACAGAAATCTGTAAATTAGATGTAATCTTGGTTTCTGTGCGCACTTTATCTGCTTGTCACATGAAGTGTTAGACTGTGTTTTGTCTCAACCTTTTCACATTGATAAGGTCGTTCAGTTTAATAAGCATTAAGCCTGGATCAGTAACAGAGCTTCCATCTACACTAACCAGCTGCTGCAAAGAAGTTAATCCAGGCACTGTGTATTGAACGCAGCAGCCCCGGTCCTGCAGGCCAGAGTGGGGGCTTGATCTCGCATTTGAAATTCATTCAAGAGCTGGATTTTTTTTTTTTTAAATAATTTAGCTGTTCAAATCAATACGTAAGTTCTTTCATGAGGAAAATGTTTTTGCGGTGTATTGATCCCAGATGCAGCGCTCACAGTGTCCTGCTCTCCAAGGGGAATTCATCGCCAGGAGAACTTTGTGTTTTGGTTCATGAAAGCCCACTTTGGTTCAGGCTCAGCCTGGGGCTCATAGCCTCTCCAGGATGACTTCAAAGCACAAAGCCACTTCAAACGGGCCCGAGAGTCAGCGGCTGAACACTCCCCACCTCACAGACCGAATTAGTGAAGCGTACGATTCCTTGCTTTCCCCGGTACGCACGTGAGTGGTGGGACCGGTGGGAGCTGTGGGATCAGATGATAAGATAACTGAAATAGTGTTTGAGGACAGTGACTCATCGCAAGCTGCCCACACAAGCCAAACACAAGCCATGAGATCAGGGCAGAGAAACAGACCCCGTCATCTCACCTCCCTAATGCAGCGTTAAGAATTCAAATAGCAACGCCGTCTTTGGACTGAAACGCTGAATAGTCATGTTGGGAGTGTTGAGTAATCACAATAACTGAATCATGCAGCATTTGTTTGATTGGAAATATTAATTACAAGCTTTGATAGAGAGAGTTAATGTCCCAGGGTGAGTTTTCGTATCAAAGAAAGGCAATTTGATGCAGCTTTTTTACAGGCTTTCATTAAACAGTGATGCTGTGTATCCTCGAGATAACCATCACGATCATCCAATAAACAAATTGTTCTGGAGCAAATTTAATTCACAAAAATCCAGGATTTCCGGACGGTTCCCTTCATGCAGGCTGCACGCCCACACACACAACCTGTTGCCAAAACAACCTGTTGGCATGGTGACCTGTGCCCCCCCCCTCCTCTCTTCCTCCCCCTCTTCCACCAATCAAGTTGTTGAGGTAACCTCCTCTCACCCCTCATGATATTCCTCTGCAGGCGGAGAAGGTGGTGCTGGAGATGCAGGACCCCAGAACGGGAGTCAAGTCGCAGCCTCAGAGGCTGGTTATCACCATGATACCACATGCCATCACTGGTAAAGAGGACACACACACACACACACACACACACACACACACACACACACACACACACACACACACGCACACACGCACGTATACAAACACTGATGAATGCACACTTGATGTCATTCAGCGGCTGGTCGAGTGATTGTGTCTGCGTTTAGTCTCACATGGAGGATACCAGATCTCTGGGCTCAAACTCGAGAGCGAGAGAGCTTCAGATTTCATCTCCATGACAACCCCCACGGTCTCAGAGTCAGGGAGAGGGAAAAAGTAGGAGGTGAAGGAGGAGGAGGATGATTGAGCGGGAGCGAGGAGGCGAGCAAGTAGAGGCAGACAGAAACAGGAGGGAAACAGAAGGTAGGTGGAGGAGGAGGAGGAGGAGACGCACAGAGGGAACCTCGACCGCTACGTCATTGCTTTAAAATCAGGCAACTGAATGAATGACACCAAGTAACCATGCCGACTCTCTATCCTTTTTTTTTCTCTTTGTTCATCATCTGTCCTTTCTTCTCCATCAATTGACTCCGTTCTTCAACTCCTCTTCTTCTCTTGTGTTGTAATGTTTCCTTTCCTTTCCTTTCCTTTCCTTTCCTTCACTAGACCCCCTGTTCTGTCTCTCCTTCCGCCTCTCTCCCCATTAACTCTTGACATTTACAGTCACACACACACTTATTTAATCTCGTGCATATTTCTGTAAACTCTGTCCCCTGACCATGTGTCTCTGCTCCTCAGGTGAAGACATCATCGCGTGGTTAGCGGACAGATTCCAAATAGACGCACAAGGTGAGAACGAGCTCAGCTGATGATGTCTGAAATTACACAGCACATCAGTTTAAAGTGGCTTTTAAGTTAAACAACCAGTTTTGTTTTTTTTAAGATGTTATCGTGTTGTTGCGTCAGCAGCGTAACGTGGCCATGAATCCATCTTTTGGAGTGAATATCACCAGAGATGCCACAGCAGCTGGTAAAATTCCCGCTCGTCTCCTTCTCTCTGTCTGTTGTCTTCAGAGGCGAGGAGTTTCGGCTCGATGCTGGTGGCGTTAGGATACATCTACCCTCTACAAGACCACAAACGTTTGGTGATCAAACCAGATGGATCCCTGTATCGCTTCCAGGTAAACAATTCACATCTCAAGGCTCAGCCGTGAATCTCAAACCAACAGGAGCTATCAGACAAAACAGTACTTCCAGCTCAGATTATGTAATTTTCTAGTTGCAGCACTTCGGACAGGAAGCCCCCCCCCCCCCCTTTTTTTTAAAAATTTTTTTTTTTATCTGATTTACGGGTGCCCTGTTGAGATATCTATGGATCAATGTTTTCATAAAGGCGTCCATGTTTTGTTTGTATTGGGAATGCACGAAAGGGAACCACACACCCACACAGAAACACACAGGGTGATGCCATTCACAGTGCTGCTCCCAGTCTCTTCCTCCCACCATCACAGCAAAGCGTGTATTACACCTGCCAGTCCACAAGAGGGCAGCGTGTTGGGGACGAGAGAGCGCTGGATCTGATTCGATCTGACCGGGAACCCTGAGGCCACGACGCCCCGAACACCTGTAGCGGAAACCTGACAGCGCCACAGGCCTGTCAATCAAACAGACACACCTCCAAACATTCTGCTTTTTGAGAGCTAATATCGAATTAATGAAGGGATTATTTTCAGATGGGCCGCCAGAAAACTGATTAGGAGGAGTGACTTTAGCGAATGACGTCATAATGACTTTTGGCAAAAAAATGGATTGACTTTGTATTTCATGGGAGAAGTTGAATGGGAGTCTTTGGAACAAACCCCTAGTGGCCCTCGGTGGTATTGCCCTTTAAGGCACTTCTGCACTAACCTCACTTTTCAGACCAGGACGTGCCGTCCACTTTTATATACGGTCTATTTCCATGAACCCTCCAGCCTCCTCATGGGGACATCACAACCATTGTACTTCATCACATGACCTCTGTCACATGACCGGTCTCAGTTGACATGCGTCTTCTTCTCACGCCAAGTTGACAGCAGGTGTGAGACTAGATTGTGACACTAACACGCTGTCCTCTAGTGGACTGACAGGTGTATTACATGCTTCGGTGTAATAATGGGTTGAATCTTCACATATGAAAATCTTGTACCAGGAAATGTTTGGTAGTTTTGCTTGATAAATACACGTGAACTGCGACTATAATTTCTGTCAAACGTGCAAAATGTATTGTTGACAAAAAAAAACAACAACACATGAAATGAAGGTTCACTGAGAAATCATGGTCATTCCAGCTTTGAAACATAATTTTTGCTGAACTTTTTTAACGTGAACATAAAATCAGACGTTGCCATTACACGATACATAAAAAAACCCTCTGAAAAACAAGATAAAACAGCGTGCTTACTATTTTTTTCTATTTTGTGTGTGCCGTAAAATCCCAAATTGGTTCAGTTCTGGTTTCCCGAGCAACGATAAATTAAACTAATTGTGGTTCGGACGTGCAACAAACAAATCCAACTCACACCTCTGACTCAACGTCCACTCTGCCCTTTGTTGTCTTCAGACACCGTATTTCTGGCCCACGCAGCAGTGGCCTGTCGAGGACACAGATTACGGTGAGTGCGACGAGGAGTTTTCACACATTTTCTCTCACATCCTGTTACCGACAAATCAGTTAACACCCTTCTCCGTTTCATCGCCGCAGCAATCTACCTGGCGAAAAGAAACATACGTAAGAAAGGGATCCTGGAGCTGCACGAGCAGGTGAGAAGGAGACCGAGAGACCCGCGAGGAGTTTCATTTTGTTTTGTTGGCATTCGCTGAGGCGTTATTTTACGTCCTCAGGAGCAGTACAACCATCTTCACAAGTGGATAAATCACAAGTGGGATTTCATAGTGATGCAAGCTAAAGAGCAGTACAGGTTGGTGCGTAGGAGACTCAATGACGTTCGCCGAGTGTCGCGGTCGAGGAGGTGTTACGATTCCTGTGTGTGATTTCAGAGCAGCGAAGGAGAGGAAGAAACCGGACCGGGTGGTGTTTGACTGCCAGGAGAGAGCCTACTGGGTGGTTCACAGACCACCGGTGAGAGAGAGAGAGCGCGCGCGCGCACACACACACACACACACACACAAAATCATGTTTACGTCACTTCAGGGGACATTATAGGTTTTCACCTTAAAATTCGATGATCTACATTATGAGCCGCTGCTTTTTGTCCCTTGAAGGAAGGCAGGTCCTCACAATTGTCACTAGGTACACACATCTATGTTCCCACAACGCGAGGAATGCAAGTACACGCCCACAGATAGTTATCAGACTTGTGTGTGAGCACAGGATGCAGCTTCATGCAAGATATAAGTGGCTTGCCAGCAGGCCCAGAAGTCAGAAAACAAATTGCGTGCCACATCTATACTTCCCAGGGTATCTCATTATCTCTGCCCGTGATGCCTCATTACCATTACATGTCCAGTCAGAGGAAAAGGGCACAACTGATTAATATTTCACACTGCATAGGAGAATGTGGTGCAGCGGTTTGCACGTCGAGAGTCTTGAGGCCGGATTACAGACCGACCGGAGAGGGCGGCAGCTCCACAGACCCTCTGGGCCATTCATGACCCCTCCCTGCGTTTGCCATGTGTTAGTTGGTTTGTGGTCAATTGATTAAGTACCAATGTGTTTGGGACTATTCCCTATTAAAGGAAATATCAACTGAAACAATAACTACCATCTCAAGCGAAGCCTGACTCCAGTTTGTCTTCTTGTATTCTTTACTGGTTTGTTTCTGTAGCTTTCGGTCACGTAGCGAAGCTGCCGTGCGTCTGTTTGCACTGCGTGGCCACTTAAAAGCTGCACAATACAACTTTAGCTCAGCAGCTGCTGGTAAAAGTTCACCCTCATAAGTGAGAGTTGCAGGATAATAGTCAGTGCTGACACATAATGTGACAGCAGCACAGGAGGAGTCGGCGAACTGACTCATTACACACATCAGTAACATAGCAACATCTATATAAATTTCTGGCAAGTTAGCCAGGTCCTCATTTCTGGATGTGAACTATCAAATAACGCAAAACCAACAATTTAAATATCGAGTAGACACTCTATGGAATAACCCAGATAAAACAAACACGATACAGTGAGTCTTTTATTGACCATTAGAGATGCTGGTAGGTGTATGTTTGTGCTTTGCAGATGACAAGGTTAGCTGTTTCCTCACTAAGCTGATTGCCTTGTGGCTCTGTCCTACGGACATGAGTGGTGTCACTCTTCTCACCCAACTGCCGGTAACATGAAGAATACCACGACCGATACCTTCCTGTAACAGAAGAAAGAGGCCCATTTATTGTTCACTCTTAACTCCACAGAAAATGTTGACACTTTTTCTAGAGAAGCAAAATGGTACTTTTTTTTTTAATGGGAAGATTTCTGAACCAGCATGCCAATTTATAACAGAAAAAAAAAAAATCTTTAAAAAGACAAATTAAACTAAATCTTATTCACCCATTTGACAGTTACATGTTGTCCACAGACTCACTCCCTTTATTTAAAGCCAGCTTAATAATTTACCAACAGATTTATCCTGATAAATGTGATTTCAATACAGCTGTTTTCACAACTCCCACTGAAAACCAATTACTTATATTTGTTGTATTTGTATTGTCCAAGCGGGAATCCACCATATGACACTAAACTGCCGAAACTGTCCTCGTGTTGTCTCAGATGGCGCAGCGTCAGCCGATGATTAGCATTATAAAACAGCCATCTGCTTTATTTATCTGGTCCTTTGGTAAACACACACACTGTGTCATCTTCTGTTGTGGATGTGTGTGCAGCCCAGGACGGTGAGCGCCATGGATTACGGACTGGAACGACGAATAGATCCCAATGCAGACGAGGTAAAAGGTGAGCATCGCCGCATGACCCGTACGAACATAATTCCTGTCAATCAGCTTGGATTCAATAAGAGGGCTTTAATCTGTGGATGAAGGTGCGGTGGAGGATACTTGCTTTCTCTTTCTGTTTCCTGTCTGTTGAGATTAATCTCTTCTCTTCTTCTTCTTCCTCCTCTCCTCTCCTCTCCTCTCCTCTCCTCTCCTCTCCTGCAGGCATTTCCCACGGCTCTCTTTTTGTATCTGGATTTTTAAACGGGTTACAAACACATACACACATATTGTCTCATGTTTCTACTTGACATACTGCTTAACGAACGTTTACAGTCTGCACAAACTACATTAGTCGCTTCTAGAATAAGACTCCTGAATCTCAGATCGAACAGGTGGCCGCAAATTTGCATTGTGAGTAATGTAGGCATTACGATTTGCTATATTTCTTTCCTTAGGCAAAAACACCTGATGTCTACGAGAGAATCGTAAGTGAGGTTTTTCAGTCCACTCCTCCTTTGACTTTTCCATCCTCCTGTTTCATTCATCATGTAACAGCTAAACATTTTTCTCCTCTGCTCCCTGCAGATGATCTTTACCCAGCAGTCCATCATGAGGCCCAGAGTGAAGTCATCCGTGTCCATCGGAGCGTAAGACAGTCTCTCATATTACCGGTTCTCCTGTATATCAGTGACAAACCAATCGCCTTAGATTAATTACAGCATGAAGTGTTTCTCTCAATAAACATTATAACACACACATCAGTTGCACCACATCTCTAGCTTGCTATTATAGATTTGGTTGAGTAAAATTATGTTCAGTCATATATTTTTTTTTTTTTTTTTTTTTTAAAGTAGAACAGTAAATAGAAAACACTCGCAGAAAGTGTAAAATCACAAAGCGACGCTCAAACACTGGAAATGTGTTATTATGAAATAGAAAAAGAAAAATTCGTAACCTGATCTGGATTCACACTAAATATTTGGAAACATTTTTATGATAGGGATGTGCAGTAGCTCTGGACTCAGAGCCTACATTTCTGCAGTTTCTCTCAAGTCTTTTACTGTGACACATTTTATACATGCTTTGCTAACAAATAATAAAAGGACAAATAAACAGACTCTTCGTGGAGTCTAATATTTAGGCAAATTTATTTAGAGCTCTTTTCCCTAATTTGCTAGACTTCATTTAAGGAAGATTACATTATGCCAATTAAGTCACCAAAGACAATGCTTGAATAATGATTAATATATAATATAACTCCTCTAAGTGAAAAATTCCCTTTTACACCTGCGTGTTCTTTCTAAACTGACCTGCAGATCCGCTGCGTCTGTGGGAGATGATCATAGTGAAGAAGTTATTTTCTTCAAATATTACAGTCATTTCTTTTTCCCTCCCGTGCAGATTGGTGAAATACAGCGCCACCTACCATAGTCACGACCCGTTCCTGTCCAAGTGTCTTCCCAGCAACCCCTGGCTCACCGACGACGTCACGTACTGGACTTTGAACATGCCCAAGTGAGTCAGCTGAGGATTACAGAAAGTTGGACTGCAATTTAAAATAACTTGTTCAATCTGCTAAATTCAATGATTTTCTTCCCCTGTGGTTGTTTGCGTGTGCGGCAGGGTGGAAATACCAACCAGAATGCGCGTGGAGAGGTGGACGTTCAGCTTCGCAGAGCTGCTGTCGGACCCTCGAGGACGAGATGATTTCAGACTCTTCCTGAAGAAAGAATTCAGTGGTACGACGAGCGGCGCTTTAATTACATCCTGAACAAAAAACACTCCAAAGAGCAGCACTAATGTGTTGCTGTTGTAAACTTGGTGCACCGTATATTCATTTTTGGTTCATGTTAATTTATTTTTTAGACATTAGGTCAGGCTGAGCGTAGTATGGTAACTAAGTTGTCCTCTCTTTTATTTTCGTAGGTGAGAACTTGGCCTTCTGGGAAGGTTGTGAGGATCTGAAGTGGGGCGCTGCTGAGACCATGAAAGAGAAAGCACAGCATATCTACAAGTAAGATCTTTGTAGAATCTTTTCTCTTCTCTGATGAATATTGACAGCAATAGAGATTAAAAATAGAGCAGTTGATTGACGGAAAAATAATCAGTAACCGTTTTGACGATTGATCAGTTTCATATGGTTTGGATAAAACAATCCTCTTTCTTTAGTTTCTCCACTATGCAGATTTACTGCTTTTTCTGTAACTGTTAACAGTAGCTGTCACACAAACTGTTGGTCAAACAAAACAAGACATTTGGGAAGTTGTTGTGGATATTTTTCACATTTCTTTTTTTTTTTTTTTTTTTTAACATTTCATTAACAAAAAAACTGTGTTGAATAAACATGCAGTATGAAACTTTTGTCTCCCCCTTTCTGCCAGTGGAAATAACTACCACAACACTGTCAACATGTGCTTACATCACAGGCTCCACTGTAGACTACATTTATTATTATAGCTGTGAAAGTGGATAACTTGTGGATAGAAGAAATAAAAGGCGTCACAACCTGACTTGTTTCGCCATCAGAACTTTATAAATCTGGTGTCTGTATGTTATCAGACCGAGTGGATGAAGTTCTGATGGCGAAACAAGTCAGGTTGTGACGACGTTGTGTAACTGCATACAGTTAGAAACAGACTTATCTGGATATGACAGGTTTAATCAGCATTATGTGAACTAAATGTTAAAACATTTACATCAACGTCTGTTACGAGTCTGGCACTATAGGTTTAACGAAAAAGTTAACTGTTAATGAAAATAACTGCAAGCAGGTTGGAAATGATTTGGCCTTTTACTGATCACGTTTTAAATCTTAATTCTGTCCATAGTGAACTCAAATTATCAATTTGGTGTTTAAAAAAAAAAAAAAAAAAGATTAGATGAGAAAAATGAGTATCATTTTAAATTTGTTTTTAGTTTTGAGGATATTTTGCCATGAAATGAAGTAAGAATATTTTGTGAGTGACTCACTTTGTGTACAGTAACGCTTGTGTTAAACCACCACCTCTTCATTTCTCCCACTCTCTTAATCCCAGGACGTTCCTGACACGAGGAGCTCCGCGATGGATCAACATCGACGGAAAGACGATGGAGATCACAGTGAGCGGCCTGAGACACCCCCACAGATACGTGCTGGACGCGGCCCAAACTCACATCTACATGCTCATGAAGAAGGTCAGTAAACACACCAGTAGGTGAGAAAAGGTGTTTTACCTGTAGTTCCCACAAACCGCACTAAAATAAAACAATGATTCACGACAAGGTTTTGTGTCCGTCGCAGGACTCGTACGGCCGGTACCAGAAGTCTCCCGTGTTTAAGGATACGTTGAAGAAGGCCATCAGTCCCGAGGAGCAGAAGTTCAGGTGAGAGGCAGCTTTTACATGTTTTTACCTCTAAGTAAGGAAACCATCTCAGACGATGCTTAAAAACTTGAAAATATTAGTCTGAATTTGACCAACTAGTCTGACACAGAACGAGTACTCAGTCAGAAATGGCCCATCGGATGAGTTTACTCACAGCAAACAGAGATATCGGTCTGAACGCGTTTGCGTTTCTCATCTCTGAGACTGAAACGACCACATCCATCGCACACCACAAAACGTCCTTTCCACCTGGTCTTTCCCTCCCTGTTCTCTCCTCCGCGCGCTCAATGACAAATCCTTCTCCATCCTTGATTTTCATCCTCACTCACTCTATTCATTCCTGTGACCTCAGTGACGCCCAGCTGGAGCAGAACTCGAAGAACAGACGGCCCAGTCTCAGCCCCATCATCCTCCGGCAGCAGGAGCAGGAGCTGAAGGCCAAGATGGCCGCCAGCGCCCCCGTCGACATCACACAGGTCATGAGCAAACTCAGCAAGCAGGGCAAGGAGGTGCCCCTTCGTAAATGAACGCAAGCACATACGGTTCAGTGACGTAGGAGTTTTACATGCTAACGAGTCAGGATTAGGACGAGTTCACTTTCTTTCTTTGAACCATTAAGTGTAGTTTCTTTTGAAATATTTCAAGGTTAAAGCCGCTATAATGAATATTTTACAATAACAATTCCACAGTGGAGAAGTCTCAGTAGGTGGTTGGTTGTTTCAGCCGCAAAAATGCCACAAAACAAAATCCGAAGAAAACCCTGTGAGCCACTGCTACGCTGATATGTTGATTAGTGCTACGAGAAAGTGAAAGTGATTGGAAAAACAGGGACCTGTAATAGTGAAAGTCTAATTGAGTTGCATGTTATTCAGCCAGTGTTTAATATGCTCATTAGGTTATACATGTCCAGTATACTGTACATCAAAACTGATATATTTAATAATAAGCTACAAAATGTTGGCGTTTACTTCTTGTGATATGTAGTCGTGCACGTAGTTTTGGTGTTATGTGTATTTGTATATAGTCAGGTTTTGAGATCTTTTCCATTTTCATACTACTAATTTATTAACCTGGAAATTGTCTCAGTGCTGCAGATCTCAAAACCTGGACTGACAAAAAAAGGGGGCGCAGTTTGTTATCTGGGTGAACTGAGCCTTTACATACTAAATTACACACACATCTGTACACGAGTCGCGGAGACGAGTGACTGCAGGCGGAGGACGAAGGGCCGTGTTGACACATCTGTTCCCATCTGTGATGTTTCTGTCCATACAAGCTGTACCTGTCGTTTGTTTGTCATCATTTTGTTCTCCGTCTTTGTTTGTTCAGAGTTCTGTTTTCTTTGTTGTCAGTCATAAACAAATAAAACATAAAAAAAAACAACAACACCTCATGTTCATCTGTTTGTCTTAAGTTATCGTTCATTCATCATTAACAGTCAAGCAGATTTTTACTTCCTTCCTTCCTTCCTCCATTCTCTGTAGCAACAAAAAGCTGCATGAAGTTCATGAGCAGATTAAATAAGAATGAAAGTATAATTTTGACATAGTTATGTCCCGTGTCTTCATCCCACCATTCTGTTATAATGATGTTTATATCAACTGCTGTGATTCATTATAAATGTGATGTCTCCAGTTAAAATTTTTTTTTACAAAAATGATGATGTGGGAACCAATAATTTCCAAATCACACAATATGTTTGGAGTGACTCTCTCTCTCTCTGGACGCCCTCTGACTGGTGTTTGTTGCCCTTTGACCTCACAGCTGTGCCGCTTCACCACTCCCGTCCCCCACCTCGCTGTCTACTCTGGCATCACCGATTTCCCCTCTGGCAACGCCTCGCCCTCGCTCCCCTTCCTGGCCCACACCCCGGCCTGTCCGTCCCCCATCAGTCTGGCCTTAGACAGCACCTCCGCCTCCGAGCGGCGGGTGGAGGCCAACGAGGGGGAGGGGAACCCCGAGGCCCGAGCCCCCGTAGCAAGAAGTGAGCCCAAGTCTCGCATGGCCGTGTCGCTGCGCCGTCTGCTGAAGCGCGGCTGCACCCCCTCCACCATGTTCGCCAGCCTGTCGCCGAAATGTCATTCAGCTGCCGGGACGAGTTGCCGCATTCAGCCAATCAGCCCGGACGAACCCAGCCGGGCTCCACCCAGACGGATCGGCAAGTAAGTTTATTGCCAAAATCTACACAATACTCGCACTCACAAATCATATGTTTGCTATCTTTTTTTTAATCTCTGATCCATCACTTTGAATATGACATTAAAACAACACTTTAACATTAAGGTTAAAGTGCTGACTTCCCCATTGCTGATGTTTTTTTTTTTTTTTACATTCATGTTAGATGAACAGGGGAATAATTACCACCAATTCAAGTCAACCATGACTTTAGTACTTGACTGGCCAAGTCAGTCTTCTGGCCTCAGTTCAACTGCAGAAAAAGTGAAACCGCCAGGGAAGACACTGAGTGTCTGCTGATGTCTGTGAACACAATGATATTTACTTATCACACACACAAAAACTAGAATGACCACCTCACGGCTGTATCCCTCTACCAACCAGTCAAGTTGCAGTTTACATCCGTTTCTGTCCAGACTTGTTTAATTTGTGTATTGACTGAGGATTTAAAAGGAATTTGACCTAAATCTGATTCTGATTGAAATGTTGCTGCAAGGAAGCTCCAATCTTTTTTCTTTTTTTTTTTTTTTTAAAAAGGATGCTTCATACACATCTTCAACCCAACAGAACAGATATCTGTATTCAAGATACTGAGTTATGGTGCTGAATAATTGCCAGAAAAATGTTTACGCAGAACATTATAATATCAATTAACCTTTGACCTTTCGGATATGAAATGTCATCACTTCCTCTTTTGATCCTGTTAGACATTTGTGATATTATTTCATAGTTAATGTTCGATTTCTTGGGTTATGGCCACAAATGTATCACAGTAACCTTTGACCTCTGACCACCAAAATCTAGTGAATCAAAAGTTTCAAAAGGGCTACAGTTCCTATAAAGTTAATCTGATGTGGATGGAATTTTTTTTGCATCAAAACTTAATATCAAAACTGTGACACACAAAGTATTAGAGTGCTAAACCAAAACGACAAATAATGTCACCTTTACTTTAAGCCTGCTGAGTGTCTTACTACGTCCTTTCCGCAACGTTTCTCAGCTTTTTCCAGATTAAAGTGGATATCCCTCCCGAGTGCCGGATCTACCCCATAGAGTCGGAGGACGAGGACGAGGAGGAGAACAGGGCTGCCTCTCTGGGAGGAGTGGGAGCCAAAGAGATCATCTGCCCCTGGGAGAGCCTCACTCCACATAACGGGATGGGCTAAAAGGGTTTACCGCAGGTTAGAAAATGACGGGGACGGCATCAATTTACTGTTTACTTAGAGGAACCGTTTTCAGTATTGAACACTCGACTGCCTGTTGGCTTTAAAAGACAGTGTCAGCATGATCATCCTCTCCGCTGTGCACCCTCATGGTTTTCAAAACAGTTTCTGTAAAATAGGGCTCAATACACAGTGTTTACTTTATTATGCACAGGATTTAGAAATAATAGGGTCACAAGTTCTAGCTCAAGACCCCAGAAAACAATGTTGGTCAACAAAACCCCGCCGTGAGCAATTTGGATGAAGTTTTTATAAAACGCGAGTTTTTTTTTTGGCGGAGTATTCCTTTAACTACAGCCTTATCGTCACCTACCCTTACTGATGTGAGCACTAGCTGAGCCCACCGTTCAGGTTGGAGGTTTTAGTTTTGATGGGAGCCACAAGAGGGCGACAGGATGCATGCAGTCCTTTCAAAAACGCACATTCAAACCTCATCCTGCATCCGTTAGCGAACTGTAGCCCAACAGCAGCCTTATGCACCTCCACACGCCCGAGATGTTTTCTTCAGTTTCTGCAAAGCAGGCATGTACACAGACATTTGACAGCCAGGGCGAGAAGACGACGACGACGACGACGAAAGAACGAACGAAAAATAAATATACTCAATTATTTTTGTGATTGCCAAGTAAAACCAGTAATTATCAATGTTTACATCCAAGAGGGTGACGAGCCAAAAGCAGCCTGTCTGCACACATGCCTGCCAAAATGTATCTCAATATTTACTGCAGTGGAGAAGTGTTCTTGTGCTAGACGTAGATGCCTCATTCCCAGTTTACTCACCTCTCAAACACACTCTGTGAAAACGACTGAATAGATGCATTTCAGGTGAAACGAGAGCACATGAGCAGCTCGTCTACGTATTACTATTTTTGCTCCTCATGCAGGACGAGTTACTGTGACGGGAGTCGGGTATTAGTTTTGTACACTCCGTGTAGCTGTCGTGTACTGTACACTACCCCGAGCGAGCTGTTGATATTCGGGTCGGTGCGACATGAACTAACTGTCAGAATGTATTCTCTTTACCATGTTTACAGATGCAAGAATGTGACTAAATACCTTAAACTTGTTGTATTTGATTTGTACATTCCATGGCTTATGTCAAGTGCCTCAATAAATGAGTGTCTTTACAAAAAAAAAAAAAAAAATCAAATTGCCTGTTATTTGGGTGGACTGAACCTTTACATCGTTTTTTTTTTTTTTTATCCAACTGATGCAGCAGCTGCGTTCAAAATCACATACTTTTTCTTTTTACTTCAGTGCGTGAGTTTGGCAGTATTAGTATTGGGATGCACAAAGCGTTTCTAAGTTGCAAAATATTCCTCTGCAGCCTTAAGTGAGTGGTGACGACAGCGTTCAACCACTAGATGGCAACGTAGCAACAGAGATACAAGCTGGTGGAGGAAAGTAAAAGATCCACGTGATGTTCACTGAAACCTGAGTATTAAAAACACATCAGAGCACTTTTATGCAGCTTCTTATTATGATAATAATTATTTGATATGCTATTTAAAAAGAGACTGTTAATGTATAAATCGTATTATTGACTTAAATTTGCCAGCTCAATAACAAACAATGAAATTATTTTTGTCTCGTCAAACATATTTATACAAACTACCAATCCCAGTTGTGCAGACATTTGTATGGCTGCGTGTTTTTAAGACACGAATACATATTCTTTTTGTATTCTGTGTAATGTTTTGTCCTTACCTGGACCCTGAATCTGTAATGCAGTTTTTTGAACATTTTTTGAATATTGAATTATTATCCAATATAATATTATATTATCCAATTTCCACATGCACCTATAGGTCAACATATGGGGACAGTACGGGCCATGTTACGATCTGACATCGACACAGGTATCACTGCAGACTTTGCAAGCATATGTGCTCCGTGTAAACATCATCTCTGCGCTCAGCGACTGATCTCTGGAGAAACAAAGCATCACTGAGGTTACTGAACTGAGGCCGCAGCAGAGCTTTGATCTGTCTGTGTGTTTTTTAGTGTCTCTGAACAGAGCCGTCCGATCGCTGTCTCACAATACCCTCAGTGGGACATTCACACGCAGTCCACTCATACATTAGCTTACCAAGAAGGAGGGAATTTATGCAACACGCTTAACATTCATCTCAGGTGTGCATATATTAAAATGCATTTGTGTCTTTTAATGAAGCCCTTAGAGTTTGGTTTTACACCTGGATGAGTTTCTTAAGAAACGTATAGCATACATGGCTTAATGTTTACTTTACAGGAATCAGGGTTTTCCTGTCACGTGGCCTCAGTCTGAGAATATTTGTACATTTTGTTCATGATCTGTTTACCTCCTTTGACTCTTGGATTTCCCTCTTAAAGTGCTGGATTTATTGGGCTGCAAGGAGCACAGGAAGAAAAGAAATCAACATTTTAAGCAGGAAATTGCAAACGTGACACGAGACATAAATATATATGATTTCCCGGTCCAAAAATTTCTGATTCAAAACTCAAAACAAGGTTCATTAAAGGAAAAGTTTAACATTTTGAGAAAGACAATACAATTTTTCAAAGAATTAAATGAGAAGATTGATAACGTTGATGAATGTTTTGTCCAGTATTTACTCCTCTTTAAGCTCTAGTTTGGTCTCCACCAAAGCCTGAGAAAAATATCTGGCTTTTTATATTGCAAATGTACAACTTATTCAAGTCATAAAAGTATTTTCCAAAATGTAGATCTATTTTTTCAATAATCTTTCATTTGAGTCAAACACATGTCGAAGTCCACATCTTCTTTGCTTAACACAAAAAACGGAAGCAGGAAACACAGGAAAAAGAAACCACCACAAACAAATGCATATTTAAACACACATACAGTATACACACACACACACACACACACACACACACACACACACACACACACACACACACACACACACACATCTACAGACACACATCGTCTCCGCAGACATAAACATGTGTCGGCCGTTGTGTGTGACCTCGATGTGACATGATGAATGACCAAATCAGCAGCGTAATGAAACGCTGCACATTCGCCTGCTGCTTCCCCATGTATGCATGTGTGTATGTGCGTGTGTGTGTGTGTGTGTGTGTGTGTGTGTGTGTGTGTGTGTGTGTGTGTGCCCAGGACCTCAATCAGAATCACAGGTGACCTGGTGTCTCGCTGAGCCTCCTAGGTTTGACAAGAGCAGATAATTACCAGTGACCTCCCACCTCGTAAAATCAACCAAGGAGGGAAAGTGAGTGGTGAGGAAGAGGAGTAATGACCTTGAAACTTCAACTATATTTAGGTCACCTTTTATGGCCCTTTCTTCACACCCCGTCACTTTTTTTTCATCCGTTAGCCTTTAACCCCCCAAGACACACCTTCTTGAACTCCTTTAATTCTTCCCCCCTTCCTCGAGGAATTAGATTATTGCGTGAGCTGATTTAACTCAGTCATAAGCCTGTCAGCGACGACTGGCTACACGCGTTTCTGAGACACACACACACACACACACACACACACACACACACACACACACACACACACACACACACACATTTTTTTTCTGATCTCAAATATGATCGAGGCTAATGGAGGGGAGCGCGATGCAGTAACACGATGTGCTATTGATTAACAAGCAGTTGTAGTTGTAAAGAGCAATGCCCTGAGAAAGGATATCAATTCAACTACATCAACAATTAGTTGATATGATTTAAAGACTAAAATCCTATTTCACCTCCTTCACTAACAATAAAACATTATGCAACTCACTGGACAATCGATAACACAGATGATATTCTTTATATACTATCATGGACAGGCAAGTAGGTGAAAATAGCATTAAAGATACCATAAAAAAGGGCAATGAAAGACATATGAGTGATCATCCATGACATATTGATATTCTGAACAGAGCAAGATATCTATTCAAAGATGCATCACATGCTGCAACAACTTCCACCGGTCGTTATCCAATTCGCTAGGTGGCGCTGTCACGAAAAACTACGGTCCAACCAAACAGCAGCCAACAGTGACGTCACCCATTGGTTTGTAAACTGCCTGTCTGAAGCCTCGAGTTCAGATTTTGGCCGTCATCACCTATAGCAAACCCTGAATGCACCACAAGCCTGTAAATCAAACAGACACGCCCCCAAACATACAGATTTTTGAGGCCTAATATTTAATTAATGACGGGATTATTTTCAGATGGACCATCAGAAAACTAATAAGAAAGAGTTATTTTAGTTGAATGAAACTGTAATGACTTTTAGAAAAAATGTATTGACTTTGTATTTCATGAGAGAAGTTGAATGGGAGTCTATGGAGCCAGAGCCTTTCTGGAGCTAACCCCTAGTGGCCTTCACTGGTACTGCAGTTTAAGGTACTTCCGCATTGGCCTCACTTTTCCGACTCACTTTTTTCCGACCTGGAAGCTATTTCTATATACAGTCAATGGTTCCAACAAATGCAGTTCTACGACCGTAACCCCAAAACTACAACCTCCCCTACAGCAGGAACATAATGTGGTTTCTATAGCTGCCCTCAGCACCATCCATCCCGAAGAATACGTCTTTCTCAGCATCACAGACCCCACAAAATGAATCCTTTTTTTTTTCTATCTATTCAGGCCAACAGCATTTGCAATTAATTTATTGAATCCCATGCTTGTGTGCAGGTAGCCCACAGGAAGTCAACTGGCTCAGCTGGCGTGAGATCCTGCCGACCTGACTGGTTTGGTCTTGACCATGTAGGTCGTCAGGGGAATTTCATCCAGAAGAAAACTGTAAAATGTCTGTCAGCTCTGCCTTGGGGTAAAGATTCCCTGGAATGACAAACCAACCGAACCCTGTCTCTCTCTATCTCTATCTCTATCTTTCTCTTTCTCTTTCTCTCTCTCTCACACACACACACACACACACACACACACACACACACACACACACACACACACACACACCGGAGTATGCACAGACATGTACTTGCATTGTGCACACATTACACATGTAGACTTACGCACACCCACGCATACAATCTTTATCTCATGAGAAACGGTATTAATACCTGGCAGGCTTTAAAATGTCAGCCAACCTCAAACAAGGTGCACAAAAGACCCAATTTATTTACAGATCTGACACTTCTCATGTCTCTCTGCTCTCGAGCTATTTTTGCTTTCAAAGTGTGTTTTAAGAAGGCGGAGGAAGAAGAGGAGGAAGGGGAGGAGGGAGATGAAGAATATGGACAGACAGAGTGGTCAAACGCTGGGAAAGGTGTGTGGGTCGGCGGTCAGAGAGATCAGCCTGTGAAGCCCTGAGGAGTCGATATTTTAACCAGCACTATGGAGGGGAAAACTGCCCCGCGATGTTGAGGCTTCTCTTTTCGGACACGCGTCTGATCAAAGAGTCGCATTGAGTGATAAAAATACCACAAATGTGGGCTAATCACAAATCTGCATTCGGTCCCGATGGACTTTATATACTCCGCTTCCTCTCGTCCACTTCCTTTGTCTTCTCCGGTCTCCCTCTCTGTCCTCCTCTCTTAGTATTCACCTCCAGTCTCACACACACACACACACACACACACGCGTTAGTCCAATCTCCAGAGCTGTTTACTCATTGAGTGATGATTGCCTGTTTAAACATCTGTCCTCACCAATGTACACAGTTATACACACGCACACGCACACGCACACACACACACACACACACACACACACACACACACAGGGTTCAATGTCTGATTGTATCCTAGACAACCTATCAGAGTCTGTCTGGATTTAAGATCTCCATAAACCAAGAAAAGATCTGCTCATGCAGTAAGTAACAAAAATCTAGAGCGCATCTAACCACATATGATGTATTTTACACTTAAATTATATATTTGATGCCTTTATTGTGTTTTTTTTTTGCACATATAATTTTTAATTCATTCAGAAATCAATGACAATGTTTTTGTTGTATACTTATTTAAAATCTGATTAAAATGAAAGAAGAAAACAAAAAATAACATTATTAACTAAACCTATTACAAACAAAGATGTTTAAAGTTGCACTAATCTCTATTTTAACATTAACAAAGGGTTGAATGACTGTATATTGTGAAATGTATTGCTTATAGCAGCGAGAGTTCTCACCTGACTTTACATTTGTGTTTTAAGCTCAGTGTTACTGGTCCATGACTTCATTACACAATGAAAGCAGATTTTGGATTTCGGTAAAAAAAAAAAAAAATGTAGTTTGCAATTGGATGTAGCAACTTCTTCAGGGTGTCAAGTTAAAAAAAAAAAAAAAAAAAAAAAAAAAAAATCTACAATACATATCTAAAACTTGAGAGCATGTAGTTTCACGTTATGAACAAAAATAAGCTTGCTTTACTCCAACTGCTCCCCACACTGCCGAAACAGCGCTTATTAAGGTTTCAAATGATCCTCCGCTCGCTGCTCCTGCATGTGAATATTCGATTTTTTAATGCCACTAGACTTCAGCTCTGCCTCCGACACAGCTGCCCTTACAATCAACTGTGTGGAAAAAAAATTTGTTTGGCAACACAGACGCTGTAACTTCCAGAGGATGTTGTTGCTGTAACAATGAGTTTCGGAAATGCTGCTTCATCTCTGGCTGTATTCACTTGTCTACGTTCCCCGGGGCGATATTTTTTGATTGCATTGTCTTAAATTTGCATTCTTCCTTTAGGGCACGTGATTTGTATACATGATCATTTGTAGGCATGAAATTGTGTCTAATTGCTATGCAGATGTCACAAGCTTTGTGTGTCAGTGAAACACAGTGACGCTGACAACTTCCCTGACACCGCGACCTGGGGAATAAGTGTTGGATGTCTCAGCGCGTTCTCCAGCCTAATGCCACTTAATTAAAGATTTAGATCACTTTCAACACCATTATTAGTAACAAGAAGACGCAACAGTGTCAGTGGTTACAAGTTTTTAATCGGTCTGGTCTTGAAACTGTCTTTTACGAGTCCGGATGAGAGTTTTCCTCGGTCTAATTTTACCCGCAGAACATCTTTGAAATTAAGTTTTACATTCATGGGCTGTTTTCAAGAAGGTTATCTGTGCTTTTGTCTTTAATCATAGAGTATTTCAACTTCCTGCACTCCATAATATCACGGCCATTTTATCCCTGCGAGGCGTTTATCTAATTTACAGATAGATAGATGGACGGTTTCCTGTCAGTTTCCGAGCGGCTTAGGTTTAAAGCCCAAGAAGAATCAGGCTTTAGCTGTCAGAGTGTCAAACTATTTCCAGTCCAGTCTGTCAATTATAATTTTTTTTTACAACACATATTTTTATTCAACTTAAAGTCGTATTTTTTTTTTTCATAATTTTTGAGTGTTCTTCTGTTTTATTTCTTTTATTCAGTCCTCCTTGTTTCCTAATTCTGTTATGTTAGTTTAGTCCTTTGTTTCAGTGATGCTGAGTGATTATCCACTTGTCATTGTAAAACACTTCACTTGGCTTATTTTATGAGCTTCTAGTGAATAAAATTGTTGTCCTGCAGCTTCTACGCTTGAGGATGTACTCAATTCATGAAGTTATTTCTGTCTTTTATACACTGTTCAGCCGGTTAAGATTACTGATATGAGAACACAGCACAGCAGTACAGTGAGTGTTGGGGCGTCTCAGCTCTGGCCTAATCACTCCTGAAGCATGGATGTAATCCTACACACGGAGACAGACTGGGGACTGATGATAGCAGACATCTTCCCCCTGAAGAACGGAGCTGAAGCATACAGGTGGATGTTGAGACGGAGGTGGGGCTGATTAAATGCTAAGCAGAAAGCAGAGATAAACGTGAATGTAAATATAGTGGCAGCATGGGCAGAGGAGAATGAAAACAGCGCAGTTTAGATGGCATCGCTTATTTGTTCATGAGGACCAATACTCACATTTACCTGAGAAAGACATTGTGACCTTTATGCCTAAATCTGGCTTTTAAAGAACCAAAAGATTGGTGCACTCTTGGGTCAATAATACCAACAAAGTGTGTCGTCTTGACTCGAATATTCGACTAGTCGCTAAAATATAAAAAAATCAATTAGTATATGCGACTTATTTTCCCTGTTTTTACCGGTGCCTGGTTGTAATGCCTTACTTCTGTCAAAAGGTGCCGTTAATATGCCTAAAAGCGGTCTGCCGGACGCCATGAAACCACAAAAGGAGGAGAAGAACACATTGCTAACGGACTCCGGAGCTTTGCAGGTCGGACCCTGTGGTGCTGTGAGCAGACTTCCCATCCACTGATCAATAATCAATGGCCAGAGGAAATTAGTTTGATGTTGGACACGCAGCTAAAACAACTGCCCTCATCTCAGCATGAAAAGCCCATCCCTCGTCGCAGTCTAAAGGAATAGTTAATTTGCTTTATGGTAGACAGTTAGATGAGAACAGGGGTTATGTGCGGGACCATGTCTCAGCTGGGACAAGTATCTCTCTGGAATCTTTGCTGTGTACCTGGACACTCGTCCCAGCTCAGATATAGTCCCGCACATAATCCTTAAGAGGGAAATCTTCCCATACATAATCCTTTAGAGGTGCTGCTAGGTGTTTTTTGGCAGCTTTAGACGGAGCCAGGCTCGCTCTCAATCTTCCTCTCTGCCAGAAAACAAATAAGGACAATTCCCAAATTATGTTCCTTCGACCGGCTCACAGACTTGGCTCTAATAATTAAATATCCATTCTGCTCTTTTACATTGAGCCATTGAAAAACAAGCACGACTAACCCTTAAAATAACCCGACCTCTGAGGATGATTCACCAAACCTGCCGTGACCTCGAGGAAGGTCGTCTGGCCGGAGCTCTTTAGAGAGGCCACAGTGAGAGGAGCTGTCCAGGGTGCTGATATGCTCGCTGGTGGTTTTATACATGCTGACGACTGCCACTTTAATTTATTTTCAAAAGGAAATGATGTGTTAACGTTTTGTCTGATAACCAATTAATTGCTTAGTCTATGAAATGTTCAACAAGGCTTTAAAATTAAATGGCAGATAAGTCGACCCCATTGGCAGGGACTCAATCTTTCTTTGCTTTCTAAAGTTGTTACCAAAATAATTTTTTCTAAACTGTTCATGCAATAGTTCAGGCCCGGAAACAGTTCACAGGGGGTATGTTCTGTCCCTCGGTGTCGCTACATCAAAACCATAACACAACATGGACTTTGATGATGTCGTAAAGTGGCGTAGGATCATGGGAGTTGTTTTGCAACACTATAGAATTAGCTAGTTTGTCAAGTTTCTTTCTCAATCTCAGACGCATCATATGGTCTTTCTCGTATTCTTATTCTTATCCTTATTCTTCATATTATGAAATGGATTGTTACTATGTTGAAATTACGTATTTCTCTGGACTTGAAGGATGATTGTGTATTTACACAACTCAACAAAATATATAACAGATATTTTAGTGTTATCCCTTTAAGGTTTGGTAAGAACGACAGTAATTGGTAAAAGAAACGTGAACAGCAAAGCAGACTTTTTCATTGCGAGTTTTGTTCTCCGGAGTCATAATTTCTGCCACAAGAAATCTTTGTCACTTGAAACGACTGCTGTTGGTTTTCTTGAGAGAAAAGTCTGGAAATGCCATCAACTGAAGTTTCCAAGATCCCAAGATGACATCTTCAAATGGTCTCTTAGGTCCCACCAACAGTCGAAGACACAAACAATCTGCAGTGTTAGAAAAGCAGCAAATCCCCACTTTTTAGGGGCTGGACTTCCTCCTTGAAAAAGTACTTAAAAATTGGTGTCAAATTATGTTCAGCTGCTCCATTAATCAGACACTGTACTCTACAATGTGTAAGTCAAGTGTGGAGCCACAGATGTTTGAGCTCTAGGACTTGCTCATCCTGTGAATTGCTTGACAATCTCCAACCAGTATTGTATCAGTATAGTATCGGTCTTCCACAAATCTCACAACACATATATGAAATAAATCCTCTTTCAAAATACACAAAATTGTAGAATTAATTATTTCCCTCTGGGCCAGCAAAGCGTTTCCCAGCAAACATTATTTTGTTACTCGCTGAATCAATCTGAGTTAATCTGTGGCTCTGATCAGGCCGCTGGCCAGAGAGCATATGTTCCATGCTGGCTGGTTTACATACTGTCCAGCTGCTGGCAGAGCGACTATCCTTTCAATCATCTGTCCGATATTGTCTGTTTCCATTCATCTGTGTATCCGTTACACACATCCCATACCAGATATAAACACCTCAGTCACACGTCTCACATCTGAAACACTCTATTTTAACACCCGTCTGTATTTATAGAGCTGTGTTAAAAGGCTTGTCACCCGACCAGGCTGCCTAGTGAGCAAAGAGAAGAAAACAGCTTTTATTAGGAGTGATGGTAACCCGCAAAAAGACAGCACTCTTTAAAACTATGAAACGCTTGTCGGACAGTGTGAGTGAAGGAAGGGAGGAGAGCAAAGAGAAACTGTTTGTCTCTCCGTTGCTAAATTAATGTCGAAAGTAGGCTATGAAGAGAGGGGGGAAAAAAAAAAGCGTTTTCTCTCTCACTCAGCATTACTCACTACTTCCTCCCCCGAGTACACAAACACACACTTAAACACATGACTCCAGTCAACGGAACTTAAAAACTATATATGTTTTCTCAGAGGTGTGATTGATTTGTTTCTCGTTTCGCTCCTGCGCTACAGTTTACCTGCAGGCAGGTGATTACCGTCACAATGAGCACTTTGATCTGTGAATGAAAAGCAGCACACAACACTGAGAGGCATATTTCCACGGTTGTAGAAATTCTAGGTCCATTGTCGTGTTTGCTGCGTCTCTTGTGCGTTCATCCTGTCGCTACTTGGAGGTAAATGTGACGTCTGTACGCGTGCCTTTCCAGTTCCAACCAAAGTTTACTTCTCCTTATCAATGAGTTTGTCAGTTGTCTTTCTGATTTATCTTTCAGTCAATCAAATATCATAAACCTGTGTAATATGAGGTGTGCAAGAGAGTCAATCAAACTGCAATGCAAGAAAACAAAACTGCTGAGATAAGCAAATGCATGTGGTTTTCACAGGACACAAAAACTACATTGGAAAATTAGTTCAAGGCAAATAACTATACACAATACCAGTTTAGGAAATTAAGGAGGGTAAAGGGCAGATATGTGCCAAGAAATGTCAGAATTGTCTCTTAAAGCTGTGAAGGAGGAGCAAAAATTGCCTCCAAGATTGTTAAAAATGAATCATATTTACAAGTTTAAGTCAGCATCCTAACCCTATATTGAGCCATGTTTTATTTAATTTATTTCACTTCAGTTTGATTTCCGTTTCTAACGCTTTCACACAAACAGTGCTGTACGTATGTAACTCTGTTATGATACCTGGCAGAGATCTGCAGGCAAGGCTGCTCCTGTAGTGATAAAGTTCTCGGTTTATCTAATAACTTATGCATTGTACACATAATAAGGGTATAGATGGCTGAATAAAAGCGTAAATAGTTAGAACTTCTTTGCTTTTTATTTACTCCTCTCTGCATAAATTGGGAATTAATGTATGAAGTTTAATCTGGGCTCATTTTACATTGAAAAACAGCAACTTTATGCACCAATTAGGCTGCTGTTTTTAATAAAAGTGGCCCCCAAATTTTGGAAATGCCCCAATTGTGTGCACACTGGGGGAAAAAGTTCCCCCCATAATATGTTTAGAATTTCTTACAGTGCAGAGTACATAGCTAATATCCCAACGGATACCAGAAGTCTACATCAGAATATGAAAATGCAAATTAACCAGAGAGGTCCACATTTTCAGCGTTTGTCCATTTGTGTCCAACTTGCAGTGTCTGCATTTGCAGTACATTTTAAAGCTTCTAATGTCAAATTATTGAATGTGTTATTAAATGCATAAAAACAACAATTTTGCATTGATGCACGGTGAATGGCCCTGCTGCAGAAAATGACCTTTAACGTTGATAATTAATTAGCAAAATGGTTCTTGATTACGTTTTTTTCTATCTTTTCTTTTCCAAAGCCAAAATTAATACTTATCCCCGAGCTTTGTAAATATACTTCATGAATTAAGATGAGTGGAAAAAGGTGAAACAAAGGAGGGAAATGATTTCCCGACATCAAACGCACACCGTGCACAGTGAGGTATGTTGGTAGCTAATGATTGGACAGGTGGTTCACTGGTCGAACAAACACAGACTAAACAAGCAGTCCTCTTCATCCAAATAAAACAAGGGAAAACATTTCCTTGGTGTTCTGTGTGAACGCTTGAGCTGCCTGATAAAAGCAAACCTTTCAATTGTCTCCATTTATTAACGCCGGCATTTTCCTAAAGGCAATGCCGAGATACTCCTGATTATTTTCAGACACGCAAAACTGGTGTATCGCCCCTTTAACGGAGTAAGTCTTTCAGTGCCACAGTTTATTTAATGTTTGGTTTGCCTGTTTAAAGGGTACTGGCTTGTGAGAAGGTCTGCTGACTCACTGACTTTGTAAAAGTGTATTCACACTTCTAAACAATGGACAGAGCCTCTTGGGTCCAGAAACAAGACTATTTATGGGTGTTATTTTGGACCTGTTGATGGTAAAAGAAGAAAAAAAAAAAAAAGAGTGAGGGAATGAAATGACAGAGCAACACAGTGAGGTGATTTAGGGTAACGACGGCAGGATACGTGACAGGATGAAGGTGAATAATACAGAGAAAACGGGAGCAAAAGTGGGCTGGAAGAAGAAGAGGAGGAGGAGGAGGGGTTGCGCTGAAGTGAGCGAGAGGGAGGAGAGGAAGAGAGGCAGGCTAAATCCTCACACCATTATTATCAGGACTCACATGCAGCCCCTCCTGTGATGGAGTGAGAGGAGATAGAGAGAGATACAGAAAAGATGGAGTTACAGAGGAAATGGAAAGCAGGATTACTGGTGTGATAGCGCAGGCAGATGAGCGGCAGCACAACGGTGAGACAGACAGAGAGAGAGAGAGAGAAACTCTGGTGGGAGACAAAAAAAAAACCAAAAACAAATCAGTGCAACAGGATGAGGACCTGCTAGTGCACAGCCGGCCCGACCCCACAGACCTGCCATCTGTCCCGCTGTTCTCTCTGTGTTCCCGACGCTCCCGCCGCCAGCCAACATCTGGATCACCTCACACCCATATGGGAGAGAGGGCAAGGAGGGGCCAGCGAACCCAGACCTCTTCCTCCCATCCTTTTTGATCGCACAGGACCCGAGGAGGCGGATCATCACTTTGGGGGGAGGGGGGGGGGGGGGCTGGGGTGGAGTATGGGGGGATCCCTTACTGCGGAGTATCATCACCACCACCGCTGGGGCTGACAACTGGACCGAAGGAGGGAAAAACTTTTGCTTCCGAAGATGCAGAGGCGTGCGCGGGACTTATCCTCATCTGCCCGTGAGATTTTCTAACTTCCCATGGATCTGTCGTGTCTCTTACCCCCGAGCCGGGAGAGGGAAAAAGAGGAAGAGGAGGCGCAGAGGGGGAGGAAGGAGAAGACGGCGGGGAAGCGTCATCGTCGCTGCCGCTGAAGTGTTACCGGCGTCTGTGCCCCCTTCACTGAAGAGGCATTTTATCACTCCCCCCACCCCCCCACCCCATCCCCTCCCCACCCTTTCGCTCCTCCGAACAGCAGGGAGCCTGAGGGATATAGACAGAGAGCTAAACACAGTGGGTTTATGCACATATGCACACACACACTCTCAAACACAAACACAAACACACACACACACACACACACACACACACACGCAGGCAGGCTGCTCATCGAAGGGGCTCCCGCACCTCTCTCGTCTTCTTTCACCCTCGCCTTCCCCTCACTTCCCTTTTCCCGTCCCATTTTGATGTCCTGTCTTCGCCTTCACGACCACTCGCGAACGGCGTCACGGCAACAGAGGAAGAGCGAGGCGTGAGAAGAAAGCGAGCAGTTAGAAAGAGAGATTTTTTTTTTTGGGGTGAGAAACAGGGAGATCACAGACACTTGCTGTCACGTTGTGAAGTCCTCCAGGGGAGTGTGCAGACATCCAAAAGCTGCCAAACGCACACGTGCGCGCACACATATACACACACACACACACACACACACACACACACACACTTGCTCCTCACACAGAGACTTGGTCTAAATGCGTACTCCTACAGGTGCTGAAAGGAGTGAGGGCGGCAGGTGAAAACCAGGTGTGAAAAAAAAACACCAAAAAAAGAGACAGAAAATAACATTTGGAGGAGGGAAGAGCAGCCGGAGAAACGATGGAGCAGCAGGAGTTCAAGTTGGATAACAGCAGAAAGCACAGGTAAGTCTTTCACACACACTCTCACACACACACACCTATACACATCCTCCCTGACACATATTCTGTCACTTAATCTGATCCTCCGTCAGGAAGTCATAGTTTATATGTGTGAGGAGAGACAGATATGGAGCGATAGATAGAGACAGAATAAAATCATTAGGAGCTCAGGGGGAGCGTGAGTGTAGACTCAGTCTGAGCGCAGTCAGACTTTCAGTTTTCATAAGTGAAGAGTTTCCTCGAGAGAAAGCTCCCATCTGCCGCTGACAGAAACAGAGCAGCCGGTTGTTACTATAACAGGAACTACTGTAACAGGACATATTAGCATTTTCCACTCTGAGGTTTGGCGGTTAGCTGCTTATTTGGTGTGTGTGTGTGTGTGTGTGTGTGTGTGTGTGTGTGTGTGTGTGTGCAGATTCTACCATACCTGCGTACACACTTCCTCAAAGTGACTCATTTACTTATGGATTATGGATGTTTCAGTTGCAGTGTTTTACTGCTGTATCAGTTATCTGGTAATGCTCACTGATTTGCCCCATAAGCTGTAAGTAGCAGCTCTCGTTTTTCTCCATTAGAGGCTTTCTGCCCCAGTTTACGTATATCACGTTGCAGCATTATAGTTTCCTTTAGCTGCATAGCTCAATGTCAAAAAGACCAGTGGTTCCAAAACAGGGGCTCGGGGGCCCTAGAAAGGCTCCCGATATAAATCTGAGGGGGTCATAAGCTGTTTAATGGAACTGTAAAAGAAAAACAAAAAATAAAGTTATTATTTGTGATTTGTTGGATGCTTGCGGTTTATATACTCTATGTATGATGTTGACATGAGTTACAAGCTACATACTGTATAGCAGTGATTCCCAACATGAGGTTTGGGGCTCTGGAAAAGGTCCCGAGTTAAATCTGAAAGATCCCCAAAAACTGAAAGGTAAACAAAAGGTACAACAACATTTTATCATCGTGATTTCTCACTAAATTCTTTCTGGTCAAATCCACAGTTTATTTTAGCTGCTCATTTCCTGACCAGTGGTTTCCAACCTAAGGGTCAGGGGCAGCATATGGGGCCAAGTCGGAGGGGCCACAAGATGATTAAAGGGACATTAGAAGAAAAAACAACAACAACAACAAAAATGACAATGTGGAATACTGAAATCTTTGCAAACTATTCCAGATTACACATTTTAGATCGCAACATCAAGTAACACAGGATCAGTTGTAGCGTTAACAGTTTACAAGAGAGGCGTCCTTTCCCGCCTTTTCTCTTTGGGGGTCGTGGTAAAAGAAAAAACATATTCTCCCGTAAAACTGTTTCTGCTATGGTGACATTTGTCTAAGTTAGTGTGAAATATTGTACTCACACAGCCAGGAGTATGTGTGTTAATGAATTCATACACTTGCATGATTTTATGTATGTTTTTGTAAGCGTATTAACGTCCGTTTTAAGCAGGTGTGGCAGCAGATTGAGTGTCACTGAGACTTTGATTTGCTATACGTGTGAGTGGCAGCGGGCCAAGCCGATTTAGTAATGCCCCCCACCCCCCCCACCGTCAACGTCAGTCATCTCTGCCGATACGTCCGGCGTGCAACGATTTCCTGTAAAGCTGTCAAATCTTTGTGTGAGAGCAGGAACCCGCGGAGAGATGGGGTTGCAATGTTAGCAGTTAAAATCCTAACTATGATAAATTTATGTGGCAGACGTTTTGCGATATGCTTCATTATAAGCTCAGGGGTTAAGAATGACACTCGTTTATTCACATAGTGAGTTTAATTTGTATGTGGAGGGTTTGATTGGCTTTGTTAACTGCATGCGAGCGTGAGATTGTGAGAGCCGCATGCGCAACACCCAAAGAAATCACTTCGTCTTCTTCACGTCGTCCTTAAAGAGAGATGAAAGGATGAAAGGAAAAGAAAATACGGTGGAGCGGTTGAGCTGGTTGACATTGACAGAGTGGCTGCTCCTACTTCAGGCCCTATGGTGTGTTAACTGTCAAACCCAGTAGCTGGTAGTACAGCTGATTTGATGATGTCCTCAGAAAACGATGTTAGAAGTGCTTCACGTGTCATTAATCCAAATGTGACTGAAGTCGGGACTTTGTTCCTGACCCGCTCTGAAGGTGTCAAATCAGACATTGATCGGCAGTTCAGTCAAAGAGGAGGTTAACTTGAACCTATCAGGAAAAAACTAGAACCTCGAGGTTTTACGCCTCCAACAGCCAAACTAGTCACTGTTTCAATCCATGTCTCTCCAGACTCATTAAATACATGCAGTGAAGACTTTGAAAAAATTTGACTAATAAAGCTGATTCTGATAGAGCACATATATAACACATTGCAGCCACGACAGAAGAGAAAGCTTCAAATTGATGTAGATTTTGTTGTAAAGAAGCCAGGACACCTGAGATTATTGTCACCGATTCAATATCCAACCAAGTGTGAGATATGATCACAATCTCCCCTTCTGGTCCTGAGCTACGGTGTTAATTAAAGGTTGGAAAAGGGTCTTTGCAGAATATTATGAGTTCACAGTGAAGTTGACCTTTGACCTATTGGATACAAAATGTAATCACGTCAACATTTTATTCACTTCAAAATGCGTGTGAAATTTCACAATCACTAAAGTATGAATTCTTGTTTTGTGAGGTCACAGTGACCTTTGACCTTTGCAAAATCCTATCAGGTCATCCTTGAAGCCGAGTCAACGTTTCTGCCCAATTTGAAGAAATTCCTTCAAAGCGTTCCTGAGCTATCACGAGAACGGACGGACAACCCGAAAACTATAATGCCTCCGGTCATTGATATCAATACGCCTTAAAGACAAATAAAAAAAATCTACTGTTGTAATCTACAGGAGTTTACAGCCTTTAGAGCTAACCACAGCAAATTACTGTTCCACTTGAAATGCTTCAAAGCAGATGGTTTCCAGTTTCCAGGGTTAGAATACCAGAATCAGGAAATTATGTCAGCGCTGCAGAATAAAAACTCACATTGGGATTTCTTGGTCTGCGTTAAGTCGCTCTAGAAATTCCTGATGTTTCACGCAGCTGTCGGAGCGCCGTGCCTTCAGCATGCTGATGAGAAGATGGCCGTCTTCCACATTAATACAAGCCCTTAAATTCAAGCTCCCCTAATTAATGCACTCAAATCAGTTTCAAAGGTGCCGCGAAAAAAAAAAAACAAGGTTGGAGGCAGGCGTGTTGATAATTCTCTGGTGATGATGCTCATCCCATCAACTAGATCCTCTCAGCTCATTTCCTCTCCACCCCCTGGGGACTCAGTGTGGGGACTCCAGCATATCCCGACTAAGTCGGTAAATGACTGAATAGTTCATACTTGTACATACAGTATACCGTATATTTCCAAGGATGTATGTGGTACTAACGAAGAACAGGCTCAGCTGAACGTGTGATCTGATATCTGGTCCACTGGAGTCCCGACATATATGTAGAGGTATATTTTTCGGAGCTTTTGCGATGCAAGTAAAGACGTCGACCAATCACATCGCGCAACCAGGCTGTCAGGACAGTTAGCGGTTTATGTAGTTCGCTTTTGGATGCGGCAGAGTTGGTAACAGTGTCACTGAATGGTTCGAAATCAAAATCTGCTCTTCTTTTGTCGAGCGAGGAGCAGGACAAGATCATCATCACTGGATGATGTTGAATCCATTGTTGTTTTTTTAAATGGAAAAATCATAGTCGTATTTATCTGATGAAGGACAGCTTTAGTGGCAGGAGCAGCGAGGTGAAAAGATCGATGGAAATGGTTTTTTTTTCCACTTTGAGAATGATTCATTTGATGAATTCTCAGAGGACAAGAGGCTGAAAGTATTCAGGATTATTTGATAAAAAGGGATGGTCATTTTCTTTGGCGGTTTGTGTAGTATTAATGGTTGTTTTTGTTGTTTTGTAAAGTAAATCGATCCGCCACCAATGAGTGAGTTTTGATGCTCTGAATAGGAAACAGTTTTTCCCCCTTTTTGCCTCTTTTTTTCTCATTTACCTGCACTTTCATTACTCCTGATCAGTGAACCTGTATGATTAGTTTTCATTAGTACACTGCAGAGTGAATTTGGATTTGTGTAGCTGTGTTCATGCTGATGCAGGTACAGCCGTACCTGAGTCCCAATGAGAGAGTTTATCCCACAAGGAGGAGCTGCGCTCCATCTGGAAATCTCCATAATAATAGAAAACCTGTGCATGCACCACAATACTCACTCACTCAAAGTGTGCATGTGAATATAATTTTTGATTTTAGGGACGCGTATGCACACAATTACTGACAAGCATCTAGCTTTCTTTGACTGCTTCCTGTCTGAAGGATTCATGTTATTTTTAAAATGAAAAGATAAAAAGATTAACCCACGGATGTTACGTGTTCAGTTCAGATGTCACACACTGTGGTCCTTTCAACGTGTTCACATGCTTTCTATGTCACCTCACTGTGAAAATCCATACAAGTGCACTCAAAGCCCTGGTTGTGTTTCTATTTCCTCTCAATCCAAGACATGGCAGCTGCTACGGAGTCGCAACTATGTCGTAACAACTAAATAACATTAATCCTAATTTTCACTTGTAGCCAAGGTGTCCTCGGTTCAGCTTTAACAGAATAATCCTCATAATTATCAAAACTTCTGACCATTTGCTTTTTTAATAGCAGTATTTACTTTTACTTTCAGTACTTAAGTACATTTAATATATAAAAAAAAAACATTTTTCTACTTAAGTACCGTAAATATCAGGATACTTTGAGACCAAGCCATTTTCTAACAGGTGACTTTAACTTTTACCAAATGTATTTTCTTTCCAGATATCTGTGCCTTTACTCAAGTGTAGCACACACACACACACACACACACACACACACACACACACACACACACACACATTGCTAATCTGAGACCCCATTATGATGCCCTTTCCCAGAGATTACACTGTTATAAATGAACACTTGACCTGCTCCCCCAGTCAGCATTCGTACAATCTCTCTATTGCTATTTCTATATTTTGGAATCCATTTTTCTGTTCCTTCCACCACTGCGTTCCCTTGAGGTTTATATTTTTAGGCATAGGATTACTTTTAAAGCATTACTTCTGCTTACCCTAACCAATTTTGTGAGTACAAATTATGCATATTCAGAACTCTTTTATTGCATTCATGTATTGAATGAGCTTGAATTCTTAAGGATACTGCAAACTGTTCATTGTTTACTCTGGTGGTTGAAAAGCAAGCAGTGCATTACAAAAGAATTTCGGTCAAGTTATAGTTCATGATGGATTTGTCGTCGTGCAGCAGTGATGAGTCCTTTTACGTTCACAACACGGCATAAACCACTGAATTAGGACAAAACGCAGATGTAAAGTTCACCAATATCCATGAATTTCCACATCATTTTCACTTTCAAACACTCATCCTGCAGATACCAGACACTCAGTGTAATTTCTTTATGTAATATTATTAATATAAACATTTTCCGCTCCACAGGCTTTAATAATGTCAAGCAAAAACATCTCTCAACCCTCAGGATATCAAGTTCTCTATGACATTAATCTAACGGTATAGCTCCCAGATTGTAAAAGTAGCTTCATACATAATGATCAGCAATATAACCAGACTTTTCTGCTTCAGTTGTACAAAAAGGTTCTGAAGTGTTGAATTTTTCTTTGTTATTTCAGATTATTTCAAATGCAACCAGATGCTGTTTGTGTCACGTCAGCCATTCAGAAGGCTTTCAGACGGGTGCTGCATGGGGCGGGGGAGGGGGGGGGGGAGGGGGGGGGGGGGTTGTTCGTTTTTAATCTCCACCTTGAACAAGTGGGTGGTGATTTAACGGACACTGTGATTACATCAAGATATAATGATTCAGCGGAGACGAATATAGTTGATCTCAGTGAGTCAAAACAAGCAATCATGGGATTTTTAAGGAGAAAAGGTCTAAGCCTTCAGCAGTCCAATCCCATCTCAGATTGTGAGATGCGGTTTTAATGTGTTTACCCTTCAATAAACCCCTGTTTGTGTGGATTTGATGACACGGCTAAAACACCCAAATGTCACTATACGCAGACGACACTGCTCAATAAATTCCTAATACACATCTCGGTTTCACAAAAGAAAAATGTGCAACATCACTGACCTTTTGCAAACCCAGATATCTTGAAGAAAACTTCAGCAAGATGAAAAACACAACAGAGGCAATTCAAAAACACACATATGACGCAATCCTTATAACAGGCTGCTCCAGATGTGACCCTGTATTGACTGGATGGTTTATCATTTAGCTCATTCTAATAACAAGGATGGATTGCCTTTCTTGAGTTCAAACTGTATATATACATTTTTCCTGTGGGCATATGAAGCCTGGGAGCTTAAAACCGTAATAAGATGAATGATTGATATGCCAGGAGCATGAAGAGTGTTGGAGGGGTGGGATACGTTTAACCCGGTGTTGCTTTGAATCAAAGCTGGGAGGTGCTGTTAATTATCAGAGTGTCTCTGATGGCCACAGATGAAACCGACACACAAGCTATCCTTTTTTATTCCTATCAAATATGTGTGTATGTGGAGATCTTTATTTGCTATATGAAAGCACCTGCCTTTATCAAAGGTTCAAAGGTATTGATTCAATAAGGAAGGAACTTCAAACAGCTCATGCTTCTTTAAAGTAGCTCAATCCGTATGCAGATGTGGAAGGTATCGCTGCTGTGAGTTGTTCTACGGATGCACATCAAAAGTTTGATTATGCTGAGTATAAGTCTCAATAATTTTACCAAATGAAGATATTTTTATTTTAGATTGCCTTCTTCAATTTGACTTACTGACATATTTCAACTCTGTTGCATATTACAGGCGTGTGTTAGGCCTTTTGTTGTGTATATTAATAATATGAATAATGAATAAAATATTTGTAGCTTTCATAATGTGTAACTGAAAACAAATGCACAAATGATTGAAGAGATGTGATCAAACGTTAGCATGGTTGAGCTGGTTTCGTCTCAGAGTTTTTAGCTGCAATACAACCGGCTGTATAGTTTCAGAGAAACTCTCCTCACATCTTTATAACCTGTGGTGATAAAATAGGAGATTGGCCCAGAGGAGAAAAATAATAAACACACACCTCAGACCAGTTGTTACAGCAAATCTCTAAAGTAAACGTACTTACACACTCCAGCAGCTGCAATAATCATGGCTAGGTTCACACTGTCAGTCCAAATCCAATTTTTGCAAATCAGATCAGAATCCAATCTTCTTGATTGACTGACTGCATCTTATATTGGACGTGATCAGATCTGATCTGTCTATGCGGGTGGCAGTCCTTCTCATTTTAGAGTCTATCCACATTGGTTGCTATAGTAATTACACCGCGTCTGGATGTATTAGTTGCCATAACCAAACCGAAATGGAGGGTAATGAAATGGGCTTGATTATTTACCACATCAAATGAGGAGCCTGTAACGAACGTTGTATGGAACTAATGATAGAGCGTCACAGGTAAAGGAGGCTGGCCAGCTCAAACCATATACTGTATGCGTTTTGAAGTGGATTTGTTCAAATAAGTCTTTGCGGTTCATCGTCGGACACCAATCAGATATGCACATAAATTGGATTTTGACTGAAAGACAGACTAGAGCCTATATCTCTTGTCCTTTGGGAGCAATGATGGAAATTAAAGGTAATGTTATTGTAGAGCTGTGGAGAGAGGAGGTCGGGGTCGAGCGATGGGTCACGGTAACTAATAAACAGTGTGGACATTGTCCAGTGGGTTTGAAAACATGCGAGTATGCAATTTAATTTGGGAGAAAAATATTAAAGCTGGATTTTTACATTGCACTGGGCATACGTTGGTTTTATGCGGATATTGTGAACAAATGTTGTTAACAGCAATGACTGTTGTTGCTGTTTTACTTCATGTATTTCTAAGCATGATAACGTCACACCACATGGAGACGCTGTGTGTGCGTGTGTGTGTGTGTGTGTGTGTGCGCGCGCATGCTGAATCAGAGATGTGTAGCGATGGAGAGGTGATTACAGTTATGACTGGGGGTTGGATTATGGAGGATTACATGCACACACACTCTGACACTGTGACACACACACACACACACACACACACACACACACACACACACACACACACACACACACACACACACACACACACACTCAGAGTTTTTCTGATGACACGAGTCTAAATGCAGGGCTAATACTGTCATACAAAAGGGTCAGAGAGAGAGACAGAACAGGAAAGAGAAATAAGGGATGGATATGTACTGACGGATTATGAGGCATTATGTCAAAATCACCATAAAAGTAAAGCAGCTTGTATGTTTGACACGCTGCTCTCTTCCCCTTCCTTCCCAGGCACTAGGCTGCCAACATGGCCATTCCCAGGGGACATCCTCCTCCTCCTTCTCCTTGGCCCCCTCTCTTCCTCCTTCTCCTCTTCCTCCTCCTCCTCATCTCCTCGCCTCGCCCGCTGCAGGCCCGGCCGCTCCTCCTCCACCCCTCCATCAACGTGGCGGTGGTGTTCAGCGGCTCCAGCTACCAGACTGAGGTCAGAGGTCGTCTGAGTGGGGAGAACTTTGTCGACTTGCCCGTGGTGGTCAGCCCCGTGACCGTGCTGGTCAACGACACCAACCCCCGCGACCTGCTGACACATCTCTGCGATACCATGGCAACGGAGAGGCTGCACGGTGTGGTCTTTGAGGATGATGTGGGCTCGGGTGATGGCGCTCAGGTGAAAATGATTTATGCGTGTTTTGGGGTGTTTTCTGATAAGACATCCTCTCCAGAGTCACGGTGTTCAGTCACCCACATCCGCTTCCTAAAGCTGCACAAGGCAACGTTTTTATGTAAAAAAGCATCTGTCTTGTCAGCTTAAATCACAAAGAGGAACTAATTGAGATGCCAAGCATGTACTATCTTTGCTGAAATTAAATTATGGTGTTCATATGGTTTTAGATCGTACGGAGAAAAGAAATGACATTAAATCATAGAATCAAAATGTAAATCATCCCTTAAACAGTGTTCTTATAGAAGAAGAAATGCTCAAATTACTACGGAAAAAAAATTTGTGTAGTTCAGGTCACTCATAAAAGTAGAGCACTTGATTGCTTTTGTAAGAAGAGAAATGTAATTTTATACTAAGCTCATATCAGCCACAATTAAGAAGTGTTTGCTCTGAAATCTGCACAGTTCAGGCAGTTCAAACCTGTTATTTGGGGTGGCGTGACTCAAGACATGACTCAATACCTACATTGCAGTCACTGAGACAGATCTTTTTTTTTTTCTTTTGGCGTGTTCCAGAAGTTGTGGAGCTTCTGACTGCATCCTGAAGCCCAGTTCAGACCAAAGACTCACGACGAGACGAAACCGTTTTAAAACGCAAAGAAAAAGATTGCAGCAGTGTGAACGGGACTGTCTCAGCTCAACTGTCATGGCTTACTGGCAGCTTTAATAATCATTAATACTCCTGTGTTTTCCCTACATTTACAAGTTAAAATATAGCCTGAGAAAAAGGTGCATGTTGCAGACTGACAAATTGCGAGTAGCTGCATGTTTCAAAACACCTCGTCGCCAATGTTTGGTCTGAACTGGCCTTAAGTTTTTGTTATCAGATGGATTTTGCGTATTTGCTATGGAACTGTAAACTACATTTCCTTTTTTCGAAGCACTTTGAGGATGTATAGTAGCTTTTTCTCGTATACAACAGTTAATGCATTTTGTGCATCCTTAAGGCATTTCCTTTTAAAAAAAAAAATTATAATTCTGACACTTGTTTACATCCAATATTTTGGCTAGAATTGCTGTGAAGCACAGCACCAAATGCCATTTTAGTTTGATCTTCGAATGATGTATATAAATTTCACTTCGGCAACCAAGTCAGTTTCTGGATTTGATCTGAACTTTAGGTCATGGGCTGCCTCACTCTATCAAATTGGAGAAACTACTGTATATTGTTATATTTTACATAACATGCTGCACGCAGGTGCAGAATTTTCATCTTCCTTCGTGCACACACTGAGTCTGTCTCTTTTTCGGCTTCAGGTGGCAGAAGTGGCACAGATCCTGGACTTCCTCTCCACACAGACAGCTCTGCCAATTGTGGGCATCAGTGGTGGCTCAGCCGTTGTCATACCATACAAGGTACTGTCAAAATAATGAGCCAATCATTTTCAGCGTTTGGCCCATCAGCACCCAGGAGCTTGGATTGGTTCTGAAGTAGTCTGCCTTCTTGCCACTCTGATGAATGCATTTCACCCAGAGGTGTTGCAATAACATTGGTCACATATAACGATCAAGAAAAAAAAAATGTTCACTGGTACGAGATGAACAACAACCTGTAATATAAACCCTGTCAGCAGCACTCGCTCCTCACAGCCTCCTGTCTTAGTCAGAACTCTTGTGCACCAGCATCACTCAGCTTAAAACAATTTAAGTAGGTCAGAGCGGTGAAACCCACTTTGGCAAGCAACTCGCTGCATGCAAATACTTGGATATGAGCAATACAGATGGGCGAATTATCGGCGATGACTGCAGCCTTCGACCCTTATCAGATCGTCTAATCCCTGGCTGGGAAAAAGCCACAGTTGTGGGAAGAGAAACTTTGCGAGGGGAGACAAGTGCTACGGGCAATCTGCGCTTCAATCAATCATCCCTGCGCTCTTGAAGAGCAGCAGGTTTTTCCTGCTATGATTTAGCATGTATCTCATTGATGAATGGAGACGGAGAGCAGTGAGCTGTGCGGTTAGATTGTAAAGAAGAGATTGATGACACCAGATGGATTGCTAATCTATACTTTTTCTCCACTTTTGAGTTGGATAATGGCTCCATCCCTTCTTCCTCTCACTGCGTGCTTCCCGCCCGTCTTCCCTTCCTTCCTTTAATTGCCTAACTGCTATCCTCAACACCTTGTATTTATAGAAGTGACTCTCACACATAGAAACACACATGCAAATGAACACAGTCACAGTCACTCACACACACACACACACACACACACACACACACACACACACACACGGCCAAATGGGTGAATTCCTGCACTTATCCACCAGCAGAGGAATCCAAACCGAGCTGTAAAGTGCAGCTACGTGGCTACGAACGGTGCATGTCGCCCGCAGGCGACATTTTGTAAACTGTGGCAAGTTGTATTTATCAGATTCCTGTTAATCAAAAGGTATCTGCAGATGTCACGTCATAGATGGGTATTAAACAGGAGGAGTTGTAGCTGCGGGAGGGTGATTGATTTGCTGTATTTTGATGGCAGAGCGGGAACGGCAGAGTGAGTGAGTAATAGGCAGACGGAGGAGAAAGATTCTTCGATGAAGCTTGGCTGACAGCTGCCTGAAGGCAATGTTTTACTGTCTCACAGTTAAGTCTCCCTTCTCTCTTTTGTGAGTGAAATAGTCATTCTTGTTCCCAAAATTCCATTTTGGTATTTTTTTTGGTACTCTCTGCACTTCTCACCTTGTCTCATTTCACCAACTTATTCATATTTTACTTTTGGTCTCTCTATCCCTCCAGCTTTATAATCTTTCCCTCCATCACCTCCACTCCATGAATACAGTTTTTTTTTTTTGGCTGAGTCTGTTAAGGTTGGCCAAAAGTAAGCCACGGGCCTGTGCTCTTTTGTGCTCTCTTGGAGCTCCATGACGCCATTAAACTGTTAATTAGACCCTTCAGGAGGCTGGAGCCTCCTATATAGTTTTTACAATTCACCCCAACATCAAAACCATTCAGTCTTTTTTTGCCCCCTATTTTTCTATTTTGCTTTCGGTTCCTTGCAAAAACCTCTCCAACCCGTTGCTACTTCCTTAAAATTGTGTTTATATTCAACCCAGATTTGGATCTCGGGCAGTTCTTCTACTGCCTCCAAAATGTTGTGGGCGAAGTTTGTCAGTGATCGACAATCTCTGATTTGTAATTTGCCGAGCCAATCACGGCTGGATTAATTAACCTCTCCACTTGACAGCGCCAGAAGACAAACATGCAGATGGGACGTTATCCGCGTACCGACCGACCGTTTCTGTGACGAGCCTAAAGTGTTGAGTGACGGTTCTGTATATAGCACAAAGACTAAAACACTCCCCTTTGTGGTCTGCATGTCGAAGGCCTCATTCAGCCCTGCGTCTCAAACTCCCCTTCAGTCTCTGTCTCTCTCTTATACACTCCTTTGTTGTCAGCAAGGAGAAAAAAAAAAAAGAAGAAGCTTGTCAGAGGTGTCGGGCACAATGGGACAGGTGGATTGGACGGAGAGAGACATATGTGAGTGCATGATTCTCACAGGGGATAAAAGAGCTCAATAGTGCTTGATTATCAATAGCCTGATGATGATGAATATCTTTGATGGCGGGTTTAAAAAGAAGCAGCACCAGCAGCCGCGCAGGCCGCCTATTTATGGTTCCTGTCTCAGTGATCTCTCTATGGCAAACAACAAGGAAGGAGGGAATGAGACAAAGATGAAAAGATTGAAGGGAAGAGAGGAAGTGTGTCTTTTGTCAGACGACACATACATCAAGCGAAAGCGAAGAGGAGGAAATGAGAAAGTGTGAGCAACGGCTGAGAAAAGGCATAAAGACTGTTCAATAGGGCCTGTGAGGGAAGGAGAAAAAATAAAGCAACGTGTCTCTCGGAGGAGTTGGAAATCAGAGCTTGAGTGTGTTATCTCTGTGTGAGTGTGTGTGTGTGTGTGTGTGTGTGTGTGTGTGTGTGTGTGTGTGTGTGTGTGTGTGTGTGTGTGTGTGTGTGTGTGTGTGTGTGTGTGTGTGTTGTGGGCTTGCTGGCTGGCTGTGAGTCACTGCAGTGTGCTGGGTGATCATTAGAGGGTGCTGCTTCCAGATGTCGAGTCATGGGAGTAGTAGAGCGGGAAGGCAACAAGAGAGGAGAAGGAGAGGAGATGAGGATGGGAGGCTGGAGGACACTCCGAGCGAGGCTGCGGGGTAAACAACAACAAGAAACTTTACCAACAACAACAGAACTTACATATATTTGCCATAATATTCCACTGTCAAATAAATGAGTGCTCTAATTATGATAGCAATGACTATGAGAATTCAATGTTTGTCTTGTTAAAACCACAAATCCTCAAATTTGGTGGTTTTTATTTTTGCAGAAACACTTAATGGCCAAAAGTATGGGAACACAAACAAAGCTTCTGAGTATCTAATATCGGGTTAAGTGTGTTTAAAAGGATAGATACTTCAGTTATGAGGCTTATCCCAGTTTTTATTATGTTTGGGATATGACATTTACCAAGAAATTTGGTGATGCATATACCAATAAATATGGTAAATACAAGCAGCCCGGTATTACCAGACCCAAATTTACAGAGTGAAAAGAAACAGTCTATCCTCTTTCCATTAAGGATGGTTTCCAGTTGGTGCATCCTAATAATAATAAACTTTATTTGTAATGCACTTTTCTAAACTCCAGTTACTCCAAGTGCTTCACATAAAATAAGCCATTAAAACAAAACAACAAGTGAATCCTAACAAGCAATAACAATACAACACCCAACAACACAATGATCGTATAAATGACCCATAAACATGCAGCTGGGAAGTTTTCCAACACAAAGCAACAAATTTGAAACGGTTAATTTGACATTCATGCACTTCGATTTGTATTTAAATAAATCTTTCCATAAATGACATATATTTAACATTTTCAGCAAGATAAGGCAAAATTCCTTTTCAGTCACACTGTTAGGTGACACAGCTGTGCAACAATAAACATGGGCACTGCAAATGTTTTGAGTGAATATTACAAACACCAAACTGCTGCCATTCATAGTCACTAGTTCTCCGCGTTGCAACTGTAAAAACCTACAAGCAAGTCGTCCTTATTCAACTTTATGAAACCTAAACCTCAGTTCAAACCAGCCTGTAGTTGAACCCATAGACTGTATAAAAAGACGGACATACTCTCCGGGTCTGAAAAATTAAGCAGAAGTGCCTTAAATTGCGATACCACTGAGGGCCACTAGGGGCTGGCTCCAAAAAAACCCTCTGGCTCCAATAGGCGCTCATTCAAAAACAGTCAACCACTCTCATCAAATACAAAATCACTACATTTTTTGTGTCTTTTGCTAAATTCACTCCTTCTGATCAGTGTTCTGGTGCTGTGAGAATAATTCCATCGTTAATTAGATATTAGGTCTCAAAGAGAGGTATGTCTGGTTTGATTGAGTTGCCTGGGGTTCAGTCAGGTTGCCGGTATAGGTGGGAGGGCTTCGTGTCCTTAGGTTCTCAGTGAGACTCACCCCTCAGTCCTCCCAAACTCTGCCCTCTTCTCCAAACCACCCCCCCCCCCCCCCCCCCAAGATAGCGACAACCGATGTGTCAAAGTCAAGGCTTCAAAAAGACACTTCACAAGCCGAAGGGGGGACGACACAGCGGGAGGTCCCACAAACGATGACCTCTGCAGGAAGTTCTATTTCTACAGGACACAGATTCAGACTGAACCATATAATAAAGCTTAAACTGCAGTTTCTGAGAACACAGCAATGTGGTTTAAGTGCTTATGTGAGTTTGACCCAGTCAACACAGGTTTAAATCCGTCCTGAACCTTAAATTGCAGCTAATCTAAGGACAGAGCAACAGCTCCCATGTTGTTTTGGGGGCACTTGCAGGAAAGACTGATACTATCATCAAGTCTTTGGAGGACAGCCGGTCTCGTTTAAAAACATAATCGCTGATGAAATAGAAGTCTTCATAAACCTGTTAGTACCAGTGGCTGTAAAGCCTCAGAGCTGATGGAAGCTATTTGAATTCACAGTGTAAAGGAGTTCAATGAAATAACTTGAGCTTTCTGCAGTGCTCTGACTTGATACGAGCAGTGAAGACCACTGACTCGAAATGACACCCTTTAAAAAGATGCCGAACCATTTCCAAACACATTATCACCTCGCTTCAAATAAGGCAGACTTTCTGAGAGGACACTTTGGATGAATGATTGTCGTATAAAAGAGCATTAGAGTTTACTCGTTACATGGTGAGGGTGTGGTGAAAGATTGTTTGTGTGGCTGCCGGGAAACATTTTGGGAAAGGAAATTTTAATTAACTACAGATGACAACTCTATTTTATTATCATAAAGCGCTATTAAATCTCTCTGTTTTTGAGGAAATACACAGTGAATGTTTAATCACTAACAAACTAGTTTTTGTTCATTACAGTTACAAACATCAAATAATGAGCGATCGTGGTTGTAGGCGATGATAAAGTCTGGAATAAACAAAGCCGACAGCTCTCTGTGTGTGTGTGCGCCAGTAAATGGGAACAAAAGTGGCTTTTAAGTGTGCACATGATGGATTTTTGAAGCAAAGACACTGTTGAGCTCGAGTATTCGAGCATATAAGATCATTTATTACAATTTGAAGCTGTCAGTAGAAGATTATATTTCAGGAGTTACAGTCTGAGAAGTGGCTGCAGTCTAAGGTCACACTCTGGTCGTGATATTAGACCGAAGTGATGCAATGAGCCAGACGTCTCTTACTGGATCACGGTGTACATTTCTTTTTTTGGGGGGTTTGTTTCTGTGGCAAAACTGACCCGTTTTCTCCGTTTGTCCTTCTGTACTTCTGTCTCTTCTCTCCACCCCCTTCAATTCTGGCTCTCTCTTGGCCCCATGATCCAGAAACCAGAAACTCCATAAACAGGTCATGAGAAGCCCAGAGCTGCTGCACAGTATTCCCATTGGAAAGTGTTTTTCTTTTAAATATTTTTTTTAAAATTTTAAATCTCTGGGAATGAAACCACGTTAATGGCCAGGTCACCTCCAGCATGGCCCAGTAATCTCAATAAGGCAGTCAGTCAAACTAGTCACACCATAGCATTGAGAGTAGCGTCACAATTCAAGTTAATTGTTTGTGGCAGGTTTCCCTAAATAGGTGAAAATTAATCAGTTTAATGAGGACATAAGCGTCACAATGCCGTGACAGAGTTTAATTATCTGTTAAAGCAAACTGTACTAAAACGAATTGTTTCTATTTAAAGGGTCAGTCCACACAAATTAGCTAAAAACAACATATGTTTCAGGTTCCCAGGTTCTTCTGCCACCAATCCTGACAAAACAGAAGTAAATCTAATTTAGTCTGTGATGCTCCAAGCATCAAAACTATTTTGGAAATAACTGCTGGAGGTACAGAAAGAGTCACGTTCAGGGCCGTGGCTGCAACCTCGGTGAAAACATCAAGGTCACGACTTCATTAATTCGTCTGCGGAAGTGGGAGCATTCATAACATACACACATTACACATTTTGGGTTCTTAAGTCACTAAGCATTCTCTACCACATTTACATAAAGTATATGTTCGTGTAGATCAAGCTTTGAAGCAACTAAAATGCAAAAATCTCACTTTGCAGAGAACCAAACAGTGTTGCCTGAGTGACGTCAGTTGCATTAGCTCCGCATCCCCTCTTCCCCGGTAGAACGATGGACAACACATCACTACATTGGGATTTCTTTTTCCGGAAATGTCTCACCACCGACAGCTCGTTCAGTTTGTAATACTGCAAATGTGAGGGCTTTCATCAGCGGCCACAGGCTCAGTCACTATCGTGTCTTTCAGCAATAGATAATGACTGAGCAGACATTCATTTAAATGAAAATCTCTATAATTTTTACTTCAAATGAACTAAAATGAGAAATGATGTGCTTTTAAAAAGCATGTTACAGAGGAAAAGGGCTCGGACTCCAGTCAGCCGAGGCTGAGTTTTTGAAATTTAATGAAGCAGTTCTAGGTTCATCAATTAATACATTTTGCATTACGAGTAAGTTCTATATGAATAAATCCTCATTATTTTATTATACAGGTCCGTGCAATCCATTACAACAGATTTGCCACAACTTCTAGAATAAGAAGGATATAATCTTCAGTATTTATCGACCGTCTGGAAGTATAAATTAGGAAAAACTGTTTGTGCGTGTCGTGAATGAAAACTCCTTGTCGTGGGTTCATACTTTTGCATCACTGTATTCGGGTTCATCCATGTTTCTCTACGCTTTGGAAACAGTCATGAATGTGAGGTGGACAGAGGCGGACATATTCCTCTACTCCAGAGATGTGACTTGTCAAAGGCAATTTACTTGTCACAGTGTATGCTGTTCAATCCTGATAAAAACACTTTTATCTGAGGCTCAGGAGGATTGTTGTCAAGTCTGAATATTTTCCTCAGTGACATCACCTGACTGATCTCAGGCTGGATCTGGAAACTACAAATCCTGTGTAAACTGAAAGCCTGTGCTACACCTGCGGAGGAGTTTGAAGGACTGAGTCTTTGACCAGGCAGACAAAAATCTTTCCATTCACATTACTGGAAGCGGAGGGTCGAGCGATTTTGAAGTGTGATTGACGGTGGGGACTAAAAATCAGGATATATCTCGGCCTGTGCTGCATTGATTCTGACTGTTCCTTGTTTACTCAGTCTAGCAGCGTGGCTCAATGGCATTGTTTGTCTGTCAGGTAGTTAGTCAATAACGATCTCAACAACAACAGATGGATTACAATTAAATGATTTACTGACATTTGCGGCCCCCAGAGGAAGAATCCAAATGACTTGTGATGATTGTCTGACGCTTTCTTTCCAGTTTATACAGTGTCAGTTGTGTCAGTCAATTTGCAAAGTAACTGCGGCCAATGGATAAATCTAATGGAGTAAAATGAATAATAGTTACCGGAGTGATTTCACTCAACAATGAACCCAACATTGTAAACGTTCCTGGTTATTTCTAGTAAACATTTATTATTCATATAAAAACGCGCGCATGTATAACCCGTACGAGAGATAGTAAAATAACACCTACACGTGAGCATCGACTTGCTCCCTGTTTGACCGACACCAGTCTCTCCACCGAGGGGGAAGCGTGGCACAAAGTCTCCCCCGTGGAAGGAGAGGAGTGTGCGAGCAGCCACCGTGTCCACCATCTTCCTGTCACATTACCATACGTATGGCAGTAGGACTGCTAATTACGCCGGTGTGTGACAGCCGCACTGCCAAGGTGGTGAGAACAAGACGGCTGGGAAGTGGAGGACGAGGAAGCTGGGGGGGGGGGGGGGGGGGGGGGGGGGGGGACTCTGTCTCTTCATGTGGGTGGTGTTACCGTGAGTTAAGACATGGAAAAGAAGGTATTTAAAAAAAAAAAAAAATTGTTTTTATTTTTTTATTGTAATTCTTTGATTTCACTACCAACGGGGAAAGTGAATGTCTTCCAATAAGTTTGATTTTGACTTTCTTAATTGGAAAGTGATAAAACACTGACTGGACTGAAGGGGTCACCACATTATCAGTTTGTTTAATAGCTCCGACACGACTAATTGGATTTTAATGGCACTTCTTCGAACGATTGCACCTCACCACCGCTCTGGCATATCAGCTGAAGTGGGGCACTATAGTTAACCAGGACTGCCAATCCCGAGCCATTTTTTATTTATTCAGTGACAGCCTGACACAGTTGTGTGTCGCTATTTTTATAACTATTTTGGTGCGCAGCCCAGTCAGTGGCCTGGTGGCATTTCAGCTCCTGGAGGTGAGTCTCCAACGAGCTGAGACAGAGATAAAAACCTGGTCAAATTGAGTGAGGGAGAGTCTGGCTGTGATATTCCTGTGGTACTCCTCGGGCTGCAGAGCTCTCTCGGGGCTTCGCGGAGTCTCTGAGCTGCGGGAGAGGGAAGACCAACAGGAAGGAGAGATGACAGTTAGTCACCTCTGAGACGGGAACAGACTGAGAAGATCTGAGACTTGGTCCCAAATGGCACTTGACAGTTTAACACTATCTGTTCTCTCTCTCTCTCTCTCTCTTCCTGCCTTCCTCTCTCATGCATGCGTGCAGTTGTGTTTTGAGATTACAGACTTATATTTCGGCCTGCAGTTAATATAGGAAGGAGTACAGCGTACAGATGGAAAATAGAAGAACACATTACGCTGATGAACGCCTTCTTGCACCAGCTGCCGATCAATTATCGAATCTAAACTTGAAATATTACTACTTATGTCAAATCCCTGCATGTTCTTGCACCTGCTTACATCACATGTCTACTCAGCCCTCCAGTACCTCGAGGCTTCTCACATCTCCAACTATTACAGAGGTTCATCTAAAAAAAAAAGAAAAAAAGAAAGAGGGCTGTTCAGTCTGTGGGACAGTTTCAGTTGAATTTGTTGACCCTTTTTTTTCTCGTTTTGCTGTTTGTTTTCAGCCAAGTGCAGCCGATGCTTTTTGTGTTTTGTGTGCATGTACGTTTCTTCCCATTCAGTGTGGTTGTTTAAGCAGAAATGAAATGACAACTGTTGACACAACAATTACACATGATTTATATGTCCCCAAAAAACTTTCACTCACATAAGAATTCGATCCAGTTTTGTAATGATGTTCCAACATCATTTGACCTTCAAATCACCACATCATTGCTCAGGATATATCTTTTACATATGACAGTAATTTGTTTTGTTGTTAGCGTTATTTTAGAAATCTTGATCAAGTGACAGAAAGGTTCCTGTTGCTGACAAAAATATATGTGACACGTGCTCTGGGATGTGAATACATGTGAAACCGAAGCAGTGAATCACTGTAAATGAGCACATATGGCAAAGCTGCCTTGCCAGTCAAGCTTTAAAGGGGTATGGTTAACTCGAAACAAGGGATGTTTTGACTGGTGCCAGCAATGGAAATATCTGTCACTGACTGAGAGAGTGACGAAGTTACACCGTTGGTCGAGCAAGAGCAAGAGGCTGAATTCATGTACTTCCACTTACATGTGCATAACTGCGTTTACACACTCACAAATATGGAAACTTGCAGTGAACTAGTACAAGGATGTTGTACTCATAATGGTGAATTTTCTTTTTGTATGAAACGCTGGATACTTGATATTCAATTGTTGCTATTTTGGCGGACATGCGGCGGAAGAGGAGGGACCGCCAACCAATTTTCAAACTGTTGAAATTGCCGGTCGAGGAAGCCGCAGCTGTTGCAGCTCAGACCATACAATCTGTAAACATATACAATTCATCTTTATTTTTCCTCTAAGTACCACTACACTGCTGTTGGACAGAAGCTATCAGTGTGTTTTATTGTGTGCGTGAAACAGAGGGCACGAAAAGACCGTTCATATTTTAGCAAAATGAGCAAACAGAAAATGAATCAGTTTCAATTCGTTGCGGTATGAAAGTTAGTGTACTAACACGTAGTCTGTCAAATGGAAGTGTGCACAGATTGACATCAAAGCCAGAGTCTCGGTGGCGAACATGCTTATACAGCCTTTATAGAGGCCAAGCCTTTGATTGAATGGGACTGACCAGGCAATCAGGATGAACATGAAGAGGGAAACACTTTACCAGTAAGAGGGAAAGAAAAACACTCTAACACAGTTAGTAGCGGCCAAATCAAACGATCCTATCCTCCAAAACAAGTGGGCACGAGACGGGCCGGCGGGGAAGGGCAGGAGCTCGTCCCCGTTTGTCCAGAGTTCCTCCGCTTCTCGTCCCCGAAGCCTGCTTTCTCTCATACTATTTGAACTACATGGGACTCCTGACAACCTCTTTCCTGTCAACGCACACAGCGACTAGATATGCAAATGTGTGCTAACACACACAGAGACGCACAACACTGGACCGCCCCTTCTCGACAGAAAGAGAGCAGCGGGACCGAGAGCTGCTCGGAGACACTTGTGCCACATCGAGGCTGAATACGGGCAATCAAAGCGTTTGAAGAGGAAAACATCGATAAGAGTGCAAAGCGTAATATAATATCCACGATAGCTGTTCCTTTTACAACATACATCACCCTGCATCTGCATCTTTATGGCTGTACAGTGCAAATGAATATTTCACAGCTGTGTATCGTCAATCAGTCAAGTTTTAAAGGGTTATCGATCATGTGTTTGCTGCCAAACTTTTAAACGGCACTTTTTAGGACGTTGCGGATATTTATGAAACATTTTCTAAAACGTTAAGCTGCTTCAAGTGACAGTGTCCGAAGCTCGCTTAAAATGTAGTCCCCCACCCCCACCCCCACATTTGTCACTTCTCATTTACTTAATTGGTATTGTAAGTCCGTTGCGCTCCGCCAGATACGTGACTTTTAACACGGATGGCTTTACAAGTGATAATATGCTTACCGAACAAGAGGGAGAAGTATTAAAATGCACTGTTCTTGAAGTTTCAACCAAATTTAAATGTTCCGCAGCAGTGGCAATGTTAAAGGTGACGTGTAAATGAGGAGAAGCCGAGCAGGTAATCTGAAAACCTTTCGTCCGGTTTGCTTCTGTTGTGACAGGTTCAACACTGTACTTGGATGTTCGTTTGCTGATTTATTCAAGATGTTGAGTTCTTCTCATATTTTATGACCTGTGGGCCCATAAAACCTGTTCGGAAATTGTAATTCCTTTGCAGAAGTGGCACGTTTAAAAGTATCTCAAACCCTTGTGACAGCAAACGTCCACCCGGCCGTGGATGTCGTTCGCCTTTCCACCCGTGACAAACTGAACCATCAACTGAGACTCTCCTTGTGTTTACAGGCCGAGGGATCCTCTTTCCTGCAGATGGGGTCCTCTCTCGAGCAGCAGGCCATCAGCATGTTCAAGGTATAGAAGTGCATTTTATTAACCTCCAATCAAAATCCTACGCTGTCACACCAAATGGTTGGAGGGTCAAGCCTGACTACTGGGACCTCTCAGGCGGATTAACACCGTGAAAGGGACATCCTAACAATCAGTGGGGGAAAAAACCCTGATCATAAGTTCTGGACCAACGTCCACATGCTGATACAATCTGCAGGCTATTTATGATGGATTGTACAAATTGCCATGAGATTGGCGGGCTTTCATTGTCACAGATGTTTTGGGAGTCAACCAGATAATCTCAGTTAAGTCTGTAATGATGTCAATCTATCAACTGAGAGAGTTTCATAATGAAAGTGACAGTTTGTAGCAAAATCAGTAAATGGCTATTAGTAAATATAATCACATATAGATCAGTTCAGATTTTAAAGCTTTCTAGTTTGGTTTTGTCATTACTGACCAGATGTAGTCTACATCAATGTTAAACACCAAGCATGTATTAATACAAGAGGAATTGTTTTGCAAAGACTTCTTGATCACAGTCGGTCTTGTTTAATCTGATGTGCAAAATTCGCCAATTTTAATGGCGGCTCTGTGTTGGGCTACTGCTAAATTAAGCTAAGCCTAACAGAAACTGGCTCCAGCTACACATTGATCACAGCCATGATGAATGATATCGATCTTCTCTAAGCAAGAATGTAAACCAACATATATTTCCAAATTATTGCTTTCGGTCCCTATAGATTTTGAAATGTACTGATAATAATTAATAATAACTTCTAGTAAGCACTTCATATGTCCCTGTTTCAGATGATGGAGGAGTATGACTGGGGCGAGTTTACGGTGATCACCAGCTTGCTGGCGGGCTACGACACCTTTGTGGATATAGTTCAGTCCTACACAGACACTTCCTATTTTCTGTGGAATCTGCAGGACATCTTGTCTCTGGAAATGTCTGTCGGGTCGAGTGACGTGAAGACCAAACGAATACTGCAGCAGGTACGATGACATATAAAGTTGCTAAGCATCGAGTTTGTATGAAAAAAATTGTTATGCGATATCTGTGGAACAGCTTCAGGCAATTTCTTCAAATTTGGCACAAACGTTCACTCGAACTTGAACTGATGAGATTTTTTTGGCCAAAGGTCAAGGGTCAAGGTCTCGGTGCCCATTACTGGTTGTAACTCAAGAATTATGACCAAATTTCTTAAAAATGTCTAATAGGTTAAAACTATGATGAGATGACATTTAATATCCAAGAGCTCAAAGGTCAACTTCACTGTGACATAAAAATGTTCTGGCCATTGTTCAGCGCCGTAACTCAGGAACAGAAGAGGAGAATGTGACCATATTTCACATTCAGTCAGATACTGAATTGGTGAGACTGATCTTGAGTGTCCAACATGAAACAGTGCTGATTGTATCGATCTTCTTTGCTGGCAGGTTGAAGATGTGCTTGAAGCATTTAAGAATTTGTAGCAAAACAAACCCATCAGAACAAGAACAACAAAGCTTGAATGAATGCTTCTTATTAAATTTCTACTACATATATGAGTTTTTACAGACATGTATGGAAACTGCAACTTGACTGGTTGGTGTACGACAATGACGAGTTTAGTAATTCAGTGCCGTTAATAATAATTAAGTGAAGCTGAAATTCCCACTCTCACTACGTTATAACTCGGCTTGAACTTTTGAAACAGGTGGCGTCACCGTCTTCCGATGACCTACGGCGTGCTCAAGCTGTTTCCCTTCGTTCTGCGAGTTACCACAGATTTCTTCTCTTGTCTGCAGGTGGACTCGCAGGTCCTGCTGGTGTACTGTTCCCATGAGGAGGCGCAGTACTTGTTTCAACAGGCAGCTGAGGTGGGTCTGCTGGGGCCAGGCTACATCTGGATCCTCCCCAGTCTTGCCGTGGGCAACCCCGAAAGCCCTCCACCTGCCAGCTTCCCCATTGGTGTGATCGGCGTGATTACGGACCAGTGGAGAAAAAGCTTGCGGCAGAGGGTGCGGGAGGGTGTGGCCATTGTAGCCAAAGGGGCCGAGAGTTTCAAGAAGCAGCATGGTTTTATCCCCGAGGGACACGGAGACTGCAACAAGCCGTCGAAACACTCAGACAACAATACTCTGTTCAGGTGAGGCATACTCGAGCTATCGCTTCTTGTCTTTCCAGCAGCTTGAACATTGTTTCCTCCATTGTTTTGTGTTTGCAGATCATGACTGTTGAAATCCACTGTTTGCTGTTTGAACCAAGAACCCATACAAAGAAAGACTCCATGTTATCTGCTTCTGGCTTCGTCGTGCTGTTTTCCTTTCAAATTCAGGACTGATTTTAAATGAATTATCTTAAAGGCAGAATTTGCATCCTCCATTTCTCAGTTGTTAATTCCATTAGGCCTCTTTTTTGTGCCCTGCTCAAAGTTCAAACCTCATGCTGACCAAGCTGATTCTATCTCCACTCACAGACCATAAAATAGTCTTCTTCTGTGGATCAGAATCTCACCTGAAAGCCCATTTATTCATAATATTTCATTGATAAGTCCTTGCCTTGATTCGCTCTTATTTCTTGACAACTTTTGCTTGCATTTGAGGTAAATATTTATTCAAGCTTTAAAGCACTTTGTGACCCTGGTTTTGAAAAGTGCTGTATAAATATAATCTTACTGACTTCCTTTTTTTTCCCGTTAAACACGGAGAGAAATCATTTTTTACAGCCTGAAACTCCCAAAGTGATCATTACTGACACATCGACAGAAGAGCACAACTTCAACTTTTTTCACGAGGCCGCCAGCACGCGACGTGAAGTGGTCTGAAATGCAAATTGGTCTGAATTCATTATACACAGTAGAATCTATCGTGGATTTATACCTTAAGACACATCAAAATCACTCCGTAGGAACACCCTGCTGTCCGACCAATCACCTGCCGCTATCATCCCCTAATGAGCTACTTCCAGTCTCCCACATTAGATTAAGCCCTCCCGGGGGAGCTTTGGCTTTAATTAGGAGGTGATCATTGTGTGTGCGTGTATCCGAGGAAATGAATATGCAAATGATCATGTGTAGAGTGTAGAATCAAAGTTCACTGATTGCGTACTTTATACTTTGGATATTTGTGTTGATGTTTCTGTCGGGCACAGGCACATGCTGAACGTGACGTGGGAAAGGAGGGACCTGTCGTTCAACAATCAAGGCTTCCTCGCCAACCCTTCCATGGTCATCATCGCTCTGGACCGGGAGAGACTCTGGGACAAGGTACCGGGCAACATAATCACAACAACACGCTGGCACTGGTAGCACAGGAACAGTCAGACAAATTCAAAATCAGCACCATGGACAGAGCAAGAACCAAAACCACCGACGGAGTTGAGCATCGAAAAAGTTCGTCCTGTGGCGCGGCCCAATATTTGTTAGCATGTAGGACAGTGTGGCTACGGCTGTGCAGAGGAGTGGACCAGTAAACTATGACATTATAAATCTGACAAACAAATGCATCTCATGCACTGTGAATATTATGGACTTGCAGATTACTGAGGTGGACAGTGTTTTCCAATGGTTTTTTTTAAATTTTTTTATAGATAATAAAAAAAGATCTTTCATTTTTAGGGTTCAGATTAATTATAGTTTGAAGTGAGACCTGTTTATTAACAACCGTTATTGGCTATGTAATCTTTTGGCTTCATTTTGTTGTTAGATGTAATGGGTAAAATCCGGAACCACATGTGCATGTCTACGTTTCCCTGAGCGTGACTATGAACCCCAATCTCTCCTGATGGTTTGATTAGTGCAAAGTAGCTCTGCAAAAGCACTTTGTGTTGCTTTGGTGAAAGATTGCTGCTTGCTGCCCGATCAATGTGTGTCTCTCCTTGGTAAATTAGAGGCATGTTGGAAAGCACTAACAAGTAGAAGCCTCTTATAACTGCAGTCTGTCTCGAGAATCAGTTTCAATGTATAACATTTAATCTTTAGATATCTTAATGTCAGTGACTTAGAAAAAACAAAAACAGGAAGATATATTTTTTTCCCCTACGATTGCTAAACGGATTTAGTTTTTTTTAAATTTTTTTTATTGTAATAGCCATAATTTATAATGACATTCTCTGAAAGTGGAATTCACAATGAATCCGAAAACATCACAACACAAGTGAGAAAACCTCCGACCGACACTTAAAATCTGGCTGGATGCAGATAGTTTACACCGGGAGGTAACTTCTAAAACGTTGTGAACATCATCAGGAGGTGGTCTTTGAAGTGGAGACAGAATTTAAAATTAATAATGGTGTGTATCTTTGTGTTTCCTGGTGAAGCTAAATCCTTCACCTACTCCTGTTTCATCGAACCCATGCCCCTGCAATCTAGACAGTTTTACACACACACACGCGCACACACACACACACACATGCACACACACACAAAGCCCGGAGGGTGTATTGAAAAAGTGCGACTAAACAGAGAGACCTGAACGTAATCTCACAGCTACAGTTGAACTAATTTACTTCTGCCCTGGAAAGACCAACCTACTTTATCAATGTCACCTCCTGGCTGGAGCGTATGTATGCGTGTGCGTATGAACATGGACATGTAATTGTGCTGAATTGGGGTTGGGTTTGTACCCCCGTGTGTGTTGATCCTGAAACCTCACATACTCTCCGTCCGTCTCTTGTCCTCAGATGTGGTGTCGATGTCACACCTGACGAGACATCTTCAAACAAGATGCCATACAACTGTCTAAATCCCGTAACCTGCTCTCTGCTTCTCAGTCCCGTCTCATTACCACCACGTCTCTCTCTGCTTCTTTTTCTTCCGTTATCCGTCATATCATGACACATCATGGGTGTCCTGTTTTTTTTTTTTTTGTAAAGCCTCTCTCCACCGTGACCACCCGGCACTGTAACATGACGTCGGTTTCCTATCTGAAGGGTGCAGCCGGGGGACATTTAGGTCAGGAAAGTTTCCTTTCTTTACTGGGATCTTGCACCTGAAGACTCAACACAGTGAAATAATGCATCATTTCATATGAACATTAGATAAAATAGCTACGTTCAACGGGAAACTTGTTCCTCACAGCGACAGTCCCACGATTATTATAACACAACTCTGCAATTCCATTCAGTTCTATCGAGAGCTTTTCCATATAGATCTGTACATCGTCCACGTATGACGAAGGAAAAACATTTAGTCTGAGTGAGCGAAATCAAGAGCCGGTATGAAAAAGAGGTCTCATTAAATCTGTGAGGGAGCGAGTTTCACCCACAGTAAGGCAGCGCCGGCCGAGCCGGGTACGGCTCATTAGGTCGGGTGATGTGACAAACAGTCCTGGTTCTCATGGAGAGCATCGCATTGAGCTTAGTGCCGACATCAGCGGGACTATTCATTTTGTGACGTGACATTACACAGCAATTCTGGACCAAAGTGACTCCCTCCGACGATCTATTGCTATTTTACAGTTCTTATCTTGTCCCAGTATCTGTCAAGATCTCAGTCTGTAGATTTATTTTCAGTTCAGTGAGCTTTAGTGGCACAAAAACAGCTTTTCCATTTATAAAATGGCTTTCAAAACGCAGCAAATATTTTAAACACATAATAAATAGCGGTAATCACTTGAACAGTTCCCATTTATGAATAGTGACATTTTGATTTGTTTATTAGTTGAAAAAAGAAAATTAATAATTCAATAATCAGTCAACAAAGTGAACACAGATTGAGGGCAACACATGCTGGGATCTATTATTAATGTGATGCAGTTGGTTTGCTCTTTGTTTTAGTTTCTGCCCCCCCCCCCCCAAAAAAAGAAGAAAAAAAGATGTCTTGTTTCAAGACTTTTAAGTCTCCTTAGTATGCATTAATGAACTCTACGCTCCTTTCATCTTCTAATCGTCTTCCTCCAGGTCAGCACATGCAAATCTTTCTTTAAAAATGAATTAAAAAAAAAAAAATTAATTCTGTGAAGTGGGGAGTAGCAGGACAGGTGAAGAGAGACCGGTTTGACATGAAGGTCGTGGCTCCGGTTTAAACACACACGTAATACCAATGAGCTCCTTGTCTCCGTGCTCAGGTGGGGACGTTCGCTCGGGGCATCCTTCAGGTCCGTTACCCCATCTGGCCTCGATACGGCAGCTTCCTGGAGCAAGTGTCCGACGACCGTCACCTGACTGTGGCCACGCTGGAGGAGCGTCCCTTCGTCATTGTGGAGAACGTGGACCCGGACACCGGTACCTGTGTCCGCAACACGGTGCCCTGCAGGCGTCAGTCCAACTACACAGAGAGGTACACGCAACAACGCCAACACTTCTTCTTCTTCTTCTTACTTCTTGCTTTTTCCTGTACAGTTTGCTTTGTTTTAGTTAAAAAAACAAAACATGAATCCTCATCGTTATTTCTTAACTATTTCACATACAGTGCCTGTTAGGCTGTTTTCCTGTCCTAACAGATAGACCTGGGCATAGCTGTTGGTGTAGCGATGTGAATTACGATTGGGAGTTTGCACAAGGGGGTTTTATTTTGAAAATGGACCAGATGCTCTATGCTGTTCCTCTGTGTGACTTCCTGCCGGGCTGATCTGCTCTGGGCAGCTCGATGCTATCTGTCAAAAATAGACGAGCACGTATTTTTGGCGAAGCTGAACACTGAGCCTCTTCTGGGAGGCTGCTGAAACCTGCCTTAAGCCTACATATGTAACTCACACATACAAACACACGGTCACTGATATTTGAACCCCGGTAATGATGAATTGTTCCCATGGATGTAAGTAGAAAAAAAAATATCGATGCGTGCCACTTTCATGCTTTGAAAATGTAGCAAAACAATAAAGAGGGTTTTAACTTTGCTGCTGGCATTTCTACGCTTTGAAAAACCTCAAAAGAGAATGGGAAAACATGAAATGCTGATTTTGCAAAGCAAACCTGAGATGAATGGTCTGGTTGGTGTGTAAACATGGGTTGCAGCAACAGTCTCATTGCCAGACATTTTGGACCATCATGTTAAACCGATGAGCGAAACATTTCACCATGTTTCTCTCACAAGTGTCAGTTTTAGTTTCGACAGCGCAAAAATCGCTCATTGATTTTACTCACTTCTCCGAGAGCTTTTAGCCGTCGTATAACACACTGTCCTCATCAGCCCATTCAGTTTGCTCAATTTCCTTTAAGTGGAGCTTTGTGTTAAAGCTTTCCAGCATGTTTTAGGACTTCTCATCCACACTGACTTCAAAGTTCAGTTTAAAAAAAACAACTAATTTTTGACCTTAGAAACAGCAGCTGAAAAGAAAAACTTCAAATCAAGGTCCACTTACTCTCCAAGCTCCTAATCTGAATATACCAGTTGTTTATTCTTTGAGCAGAACGTTTCCGATTTCAATAAAAAATATCATCATCAATGTCAATTATTGATTCAGCTACCTATCTTTAGACAGCAGTTAACATTGGAGGACTTTTTGGAGGCTTCTATCGCTGTATAAAAAAAAAAGGTTTGTAAAAATAGGTCATATTTCTAATAATAAAGGATCATTCTGGTATGGCTACCATAACATTGGCATCATATCAGCACGGGTATCGAAACATTTCCAGTAACTCTCAGTCGTGCACCCAGACATCTGCACCCTCCCTCCCCTGTTCCTCTGCCCCAGTTTTGTTCTGAGCAGATACCTCAAACCTCCACACTTCATTAAACACAGAGTAATTGTGTGTGCTGAATGTCGAAGCACTTTAAAAACACACCTCCGGTGTCAAACACAGATCGCAGCATGGCAGAAAACAGCCATTAAACAGCTATTACGTCCGACTACCTACAACTGGTGCTCATCAAGAATACACAACATCTTCATTATGTTCAAACAACCACAAACAATACAAGTACAAGTCTGTCATAAACTTAATTGCAGCTCTGCAGTAAAACCAACATCAAACACTTATCAGTTTCCAGTTTGACAACAGAAGCACTCTGTGAAATACGTATTTACAACCACGACTGGAAAACATTATTCTCATATAAAATCCGTGTTTGTCTGCCTTAGACGGCCCTGAAATCACAGTTTACCTGATAAAACACAAATATAATTAAAGGTCAGCTACATTTCAGGAGTCGCTATAATATCCTGCTAAAATCAACAATGCATGTTTTTTTTTTATTTGAAAAATGTGAATTTAAAATGTGACTAAAACACTGATTTACTAACCTCACTTCCTCTACGTGCGAAAGCAAACTGAACGATTTAGATGAGGAAAACTACAAATGGAAACCAGAACTTCCAGGTTTGGTTTTTAGAAATAAGGAAGACTCATTTCCACATTATTATGGTGTCCTTAGTTAAATTCACTCCTTCTGATCAGTTGTCTGGTGGCCCTTCTGAAAATATTTCCAGAATTAATAAGATGTTAGGCCTCAACAAGAGGTATGTCTGGAGGCCTGCCTGGTTTGATTAACATGCCAGAGGAACATGTCAAACATAGGCACGCTGTCCTCGGGTTCTCGGTCTGATCCGGCCCTCGCTGATCCCCGGCTCGTCCAAAAATGGTCACGTCTGGCTCCAAAAAAACAAAAAACAAGATAGCGACGGCCAAAATGCCCGACTCAAGGCTTTAAAACAGCTGTTCACAAACCAGCGGGTGACGTCACCGCGGGCTGCCACTTTGTCTCTTTGCAAAGTGCCGGGATGGGTATTCAAACAGAGTCCGGTTGTACGCAAATTTCCCTGTTGACTCAGATCTGGCAGGTCAGTCCAATGAAATGATTGAACGGTAATTATTTTTAGATGCGTCTTCTGCTATTTTCGGGTAGACGCAGCGACACAGGAAGAGAAGCGCTGCTTCCAAGGACCTATTAATCACGTGTGATTGTGAGCATCTTGTTCAGCATGCAAAGAGCAGCAGGAAATACTGTGAGAGCAGACATCACTTAACATTTGCTGCCTGTTCCTGCACCTTTTTATAACGAACAACAGCTCTGGTGGGACTGCAAGTCAGACCTCATGCTGCACGCGTGTCAACTGACAGCTAACGTGCTACACCCACCACATGTCACCGCACAGGTTGGATCGTGCATTTAAAGGCCATGTTTGTTTACTCTGTAGTTTTTTGTTGTTGTTGTCGTCCTTCACTTGTACTTCCACCTACTGTACGGCAGCTCTTCTCCGCTCTCTGGAGCTTGATTCCCTAACTTCATTCTCACCGCCCGTTATTGATCATGTTTCTGTGTATTCATACTTCTGCGTTGTTTACCTGCAGCAGAGAGCTGACCCAGTTGTAGAAAACAGACCAATTGTACAGCCAGCTCTGATTGCTCGAGTATGAAATGAGTGTGTATTTTACCGACACACTTGTGTTTCAGTTTCACATACTGTAGAGATGGTGTATATATATATATAAAAAACAACCTCAGAGGGATGATTAATATGCAGTTTAGTAGATGCTTCAGTTTTGCTTCATTCTGAAATTGAAACGAAGGGAAGGTGCCTCAATTTTCATTTTGTATAACACGCTTTATATCTTGTATAAAATCTGAAATGATAAACAAGACAAGACAACAGTTTTACAGGCGGAGTTTTTCCCTCCCAGCTTATGTGGGAATTTTTGAATTGTTGGGTTTCTCTGTACAATACTGTTTTAAGGAATAAGTTCTGCTCTAAGGACGTTAATGCATTAAGTGCCATGAAATAACCTGTGTAGTGATTTGGCGCTATAGAAATCAAATTTAATTGAATCGAAAATTGAATCGAATTATGTGTCGGACTTTTGCGCTCGTTTCCACTCATTATGCTAAACGAAGCTTGCCAGCTGCTGGTTGTAGCAGACGTAGGAGTGGTGTCCGTCTTCTCATCTAAACTCTTGGTTAAGAAAGCGATCATGTGTCATTATTTTATTCACTTTAACAACCTGCTGGATGCAGAATGAGTCGTTACGGACCGAACTAGAAGTTCGTTGGAGAGGATGGACCACCTTTTTAATCACCTGACGGAGAGAAAACAAAACAGTTCAGCCTATAGATACCGTATCCGTGGTGCCTTCAGTGACTCCACGTGCGTGTGTGCGCTGACCGCTGCTGGCACATTAATTGCAGAAAGAGATACGTAGCGGCTGCTGTTGGGCGCGATGGCACATTGATTGCCGGTAAAGGAGATTTATCTGTCCAACATGGAGACATCTGTCATAGCATCGCACGGTGTTGTTCCATCGTACGCTCTTTCTGCTTCTCTTTGGCTATTTCTCTCCGGCTGGCGTGTCCCATTTGGACGGTGACCAAAAAAACAAGTAGCAGGACGAGACGGGGAGAAGAGGACTGCTGCTATATAAACCAGTTAATCTTGCTGTGTGGTCGCAGCAGCTTCCCTGCTGAGCAGATGTTTAGTGTGATTAAAACTTTTTTGTCTAGCTCATTAAAAACCTCTTTTCTTCGGACAGCTGATAGCTTCTTTTGGCAGAAAGCCGAGTCTACCTGATTACAGGCCCCCCTCCAAATGATAATCAGGTTTTTAACCTTGTTAACATGTCCATGTTTTTTTTTTTTTACTTTTTTTTTTTTATAAATGCTGGAAGACTTATCGTAAGCAAAATAAGCAGTCATTGCAAAGTACTTGCACTTTTGAACTACATGGCACCACAAACAGTCTGGGACTCAGACAGCCAGGATTTCATCCGTCACATACTTAAGGTATTAAAATCCCTTCAATTTGAAAGGGTGGTGCTTTTCATAACATCGAGCTGCAGGCGAAGGGTGGAGGGTGAGGTGGAGATAGAGGCGGGAACTATTAAAATATATCCACCTGTAACGAAAACCTGACGGCACCCCAAATATATCAATCAAACCTGAGACGCCCCTGAACATACCTCTGATGACACCATAAAGACTTTGGGTAAAAGACATGTATCGACTTTGTATTTCATGAGAGGAGTTGACACTTTTAAATGGGAATCTATTGGAGCCAGAGGATATTTTGGGCTTTTTTTGGCCCCTTGTGGCCCTTAGTGGTATTACACTTTAAGGCACTTCTACACTTTCAAATGTAGAGACTACGTCCATTACAGTTCATGCTGTGATGTTTAGCCAACAAGCTTGTGGAGAAATAGTGATCGTTAAAAGGCTGCTAAATCAGGAAAAAAAAAAAATGTTGCATTATTTATTAAATAACTTCTAATAATATATTTGGCTCATGATACTGTTGAGACTGACTGTTCCAATGATGGATTTTTAGTTTCAAGCGTTGTTACAAACATCAGAGGGATTTTAAATGAGGTTGTTTTACTTGTGCAACAAGAATCTCAAAGTTATAGCTTCAGTCCGGTTTTCAAACAACAGCAAATTAAATGGCCACAACTTTAGAATGAAATGCTGAACAATGTCATGTCAGTGCAATGTTTGAGTGTCTACATACTTAAGGCCATTTAGTGTGCCTCTGGCTTTGGGACTGTTGGTTAGGTTGGTTTTCTGGACTATCAAGAACCTAAACAAGTGATCCGTTAAATCAGGTGACGTTCGACAGATTAAAAGTTTGATGAGGTGATGGAAATGTTGATATTTTGAATTGACAATCGCAACGAATGCGCTGTAGTACAATTACTGTCGGGCATTAACCTTGCAGGGTTTTTCCTCATCATTCCTACAAGATTGACAGTGGTGGTTATTTCAAATACCCTCCTCTTTCCTCCTCCATCTGTCCTCCTTTGTTCTTGCCCTCCTTTCCTTCCAAACTGAAGTCGCTGCCCCGTCAGGGCTCGTCTGGTTGTTCGCAGTGTGTTTTCTGTCTGTCGTTCAGCTCCAAATTTTCCTCTCTCTGGTCCGACTGCCTCTTCCCCTCCCCGCCTCTCCCCCCGCCCCCTTCCCCACCTCCCTCCATGCTGCACTAGTTTCTGGGCATTTTGTGGAGTCCACACAGCAGAACACAACTGCTGCTAATCCTCGGAGGACACTTTACTGTATATGCACATGTGTTTGTGTGTGAGGCGGGCGATAGATGGCCCAGTTTCAGGCGTGTTTGTTTGTGTGCGTGTGTGCGTGCTGGTGAATTGTTAGCGGAGTGTGTATAATGACGACAGGTGGCCGGCTTCTGCAGCAATTAATTAACACTGCGTTTATCCGAGCTAGACTCCCGTGAAAGAAGCAAGCCCTCCAAACGCACTTAAAATGTTTCTAAAATGAACTCTTACAATTTTGAAAATAATCAGCTCGAATGTTAATTACTCGCTTGACTTTATTTCATTCAATCTTTTGCTCATTTATTCACTCGCATGCTCGCTTTATCGTTCCTCAGCTCTTATGCTGACTCATTGACATGCTGAGGTTATCAGTCAGTCACACGCACACGCACACACACACACACACAGCGTGACTCAGCCTTTGTACATTTTAGGCCTCCACTTTGGCAGCTAGATAGATGAAAAAGTGAAAAAATACGGTTTTGTTTCGGGGTTTTTTTTTTCCACAGGAAATGTGTCGGCTTCATTTCCAATCTGTCCGCTTTTAACGTTCACTGTCCGCTGTCGCTTGTCGAGGTTCGCCATTATTTTTTATTCTGGTATTTTTTCTAAACTTTCTGTCCTTCTGTTCTCTTCTTCTACACCCCATTAAGTAGCAAGGCCACACAGAGGAAGTGAGAGTGTCCCACACGCCTTAATGTGCTTTGATTAGAGGCCATCACAGTCACTCAGCCATTCACTGTGGGCTCCGTCACACTGTGTGGAAGTGTATTTGTGCGTGTTTGCCATTTTTGGGTGTCTGCTCCGTCTCTCTGAGAGACACCTTGTTAACCGACATTGATTTTAGCTAATGAACCAACAATCGCCTGCCCTTCACTTTGCTGCCGTAGACGATGGCCGCTGTCAGCGTGAGAGCCGGCGACTATTTAGCACTCACTCGTTGAAAAAAAAAAAGTAAAACAGCAGCTTTAGTCTCTGAAAGCTAAAGATAGCAACTGTCCCAGCTCGCAGGGAGAGTCTTTGATCATGTTGAAACAAAACTGTACTTACGGTATACGCGTGACGGTGCTTTTTGTCACCCTTCTCGCAGTATTATCGGCCACTCGGAGACCTACACCAAACTGTGCTGCAAGGGCTTCTGCATAGACATCCTCAAGAAGCTGTCCAAGACCATCAAGTTCTCCTACGACCTTTACCTGGTCACCAACGGGAAACACGGCAAGCTGGTCCGCGGGACTTGGAACGGAATGATTGGGGAGGTGAGACTCACGGCTGCGTTGTTTAAAAGAACAATAAATTCCTGAATGCAGCAGCCAGGTTGTTGAATTTACAGACAGTTCTTAGAACAAAGTGTTTTAAAATGTTCACCCTCAGATCTAACCGAATAAACGTAGCCTCGGGCTAAAGCACGCCCTAATTATTTTAAAGGTAAGCTCTTCATGTGTAGCGTGTTAATATTACACACAAAAACAGCACGAAATGTTAAGCCATAGTTTTAGGTAACGGTGCATACAGTAATAATGATAATCTCGTTGAGGTCATGAGAAAAAAAGAACAATCTGAATTTAGCATCATGGCACACATTTGGACTCTAAAAAGTACAACAATAGGAAGTAAAAAATATGATGACGAGAGAGAAGAGACAGAAACAAAAGTTAAACCAAAACAATGTTGTAAAAGACAGTAAAATAGAGCTGAGAAGAAGTACAGAGCCGGGTTGTAATTCTCTGTGGGTTCTTACCCACAAGCAACTCCTTTCATATTAAATACTATCTTTTGAACAATTTTCAATATAACAATATTCAGTTCCAACATTTTAAATGACTTTAAGGAATGAAGTAAATATAAGTGATGACACACAAGTCTTTGGTAAACAACAAAACAGTTGACAGCAGATTCTTCAGTAGAAGTCCCATAAAGAGGGAGAAGGATGAAATGCGAAAGCCAGTTTGGGGTAGTTTTGTACATTTATACTAGTCGAAGTGTGGAGGTGAAACATGACTGTAAAGTCAGAATTTTGACTCAAAATAGGTTTTCATTGAATGGTCACATTTATCAGCCTAAATTTTGCTAAACTAAAAAAAAAGAAAAAAAAGTGATATCATAAAAACTTCTGCCAAATAAATGGAGGAGAAATGAGCTCATGGCTGTACGTGAAGACAGTACTTGAGTACCAGTGCCGTTTTTAGCAGTGATGCACATTGTGACGGCATTACATGGTCGAGAGAGTTTCTTTGATGGTTTTTATGTAGGTCAGTGGTGAGGTCATGCATATACATATGGAGCAAACACACTTCCCCTCCACCTCCACCACCACCACCGCACACACACACACACACACGCACACGCACACGCACACACGCACACACGCACACACGCACACACGCCAAGCCACATCAAACACAGTCACATCTGAAAGCGAAACACCCTGAACAGGTGTTCCTCAAGAGAGCCTTCTTGCTTGTGTTTCTGAGCCTGAAGGCACTCTGCTTTGAATCTGTGGCTGGATAATTGTGTTTGTGTGTGTGTGTTTGTGTACAACATTTGTGTACAACATTTATATAAAAGAAAAACTTCTCTGTATTTTCCAGTAAAGCTACCGTGGATATGAGCACTCTTGAGATGCAGCATGCGGTCTTCCTCGATGCTCAAATAATGACGGGACAAGTATTTCTCACTCATCTCTGCAAACAGCCATTATTAGAGTCGTGTCGTACTGTAGAGCCCAAAATGTTTGCTGCCGGTGGCCTCGCTGTTGAAAAGGGATTTGCTCATGAAATTCAGAATTTGCTCTCTCTTAAGCAAAGGAAGTTTTTTTCTTTTTCTTTTGATCAGTCAGATCAGATCAGGAACTGAAAAAAAACCAGCAGAATAAATAGGAAAACATTTGTGACCGCTTTCGGTGTCTCGCTGGTTTATTTCACGCTCTGTTTCTGCGTTTCTTCTCTCAGGTTGTGTATAGACGAGCTGACATGGCCATCGGCTCTCTCACCATCAATGAGGAGCGCTCCGAAATCATCGACTTCTCCGTGCCGTTTGTGGAGACCGGCATCAGCGTCATGGTGGCGCGCAGCAACGGGACCGTTTCCCCGTCTGCCTTTCTCGGTGAGAAACGCAACAAAGGTCCTCGACAACCGTTTGATTTGATTCCTTTGGTTCAAACTCATCACAGCATCTGTTATCCCGCAGTGTCGATGCACACGTTTGCAATGTTGATGCCGCTTTCTTCCAGGATGGCCTACTTAAACGAGTTCTGTCTCTGCAGACGCTTCGGGAAACTTCCCATTAAGCTTTTATCCCACCAATAACTGTAGCCTACAACTAAATCCCCTTATGCACCACGCACACACCTAAATCCCTTCTCCAAACCCCTAAACAACAAAATTCAGCACAAAATCCTAAACAGTGTTATTTTTCCCCTCTTTTCATTTTCACATCAGTCAGTTCTTTCGTTCTGTCTGTCTGCTATCCTCCAACCACACATGGTGACCCCCCTTCCCCCCATCACTGGCTGAGGTTCAGAAGCAGGAAGTACAAAAGAGACTTGGTTCAATCAACGTTTGTTCCTTCCCTTTCTCCTCCCTCATCCAGAGCCCTACAGCCCAGCAGTTTGGGTCATGATGTTTGTGATGTGCCTGACCGTGGTGGCCGTGACGGTGTTTGTTTTCGAATACTGCAGCCCGGTTGGCTATAACCGCAGTCTGGTGAGCGCCAAAGGTGAGTTTTTACACTTCCTTCTTTGGCTTTCAGTGGTCGAAGTGATCCCCCTCACGTACAGCGGATGATGAAGAAGTAAATAATTACTACAGTATTATTAAAGCAAAGGCATGGCGCCAAAAACCTGCCAGTAAAGTCCATATTTATCCCACAGATTTGAATGCCTTTAATCTCACAGACTTGCAAACTCTCCTGTTTTCAAAGTGTAATATGACTGAATGGATTACATTTAGCCATTTATATTTACCTCTTCTAAAAATATCCACAAAGATACCTCGAAGCTACTGAATTTGCATCCTTCCAAGTATTTTACTGTAAGCCTGCCTACGCGCCGCTACGTCCAGCCGCGTCTGAATGTCCTGCGACGTTTGAGAGTTCCTCGACCAGATTTTGGGGAGAGGGCTAATCAATCCCACAATGCAGCACTGACAGAGCGTGCCTCGTCTCCGGGTCCGAAAGGTCATTTTCCTGTTTTAATTAGCATTCGTCGCTGCGCTAATCGAAGTGTGATTGATGGCGGTGGCACCCTCCGTTGCTGCACATGAGCAACGGTGGCAGAGAGCGATGGAAACGGGCCGAGGCAGTGAAATTGTTCTGTTGTTCGAAAGTTTGCAGAAGGGCACGAGATGGCTCATGAATACTTACGTAGTGAACAGTAGATATATTTTACTTGATGAGAGAACACGCCGAAAATGTCTAAAAACCAACATCATCGTGCTGACAGTCAATTCGTCGCTGGCAAAAAGAAAAAGCCCATTTCCCGTCTGAACCCAGGTGGTATCTTGACATGCACGTCCCAAAGTCTTGAGATATCTTCCTCTGAGATTTCTACTTATTTCAACCGTCATCTTTTTGCAGAACAAACAGAGTCTATAAAAATAAGATTCTCCGGCCAAGAAATATGACATCAGGTGTTTGCATGGAACTGACAAAGCTATCGAGCAACCACAGGAATTCATACTTTGTTTGTCAAGATTAAATACAGTAGAGTAATATCTGCTCCCTCTGTTTCCTCAGACCCTGGCGGTCCGACGTTCACCATCGGGAAGTCGGTGTGGCTGCTGTGGGGAATTGTCTTCAACAACTCTGTACCCATCGAGAACCCCAAAGGAACCACCAGTAAGATCATGGTCCTGGTCTGGGCCTTCTTTGCCGTCATCTTTCTGGCTTCTTACACTGCCAACCTGGCTGCTTTCATGATCCAGGAACAATATATCGACACAGTGTCCGGCCTCTCCGACAAGAAGGTAAGAATAAAAAGTTTCGCTTGGAATAATAACCACGGAAGTGATGATGAGGCAGGACAATTATAGCATGTCCACGCAGACATACTGAAAGCAGGCTGCGCTTGTGGAGCAGGGAGATATGGAGCGAACCGAGTCCCTTTGTGTTTGAATCCAGCTCTTGCCACTGTTCATCACTCCGCATTGACTAATAAACCATGAATGGAAGGAGAGACAAAAGGACTCGCAGAAAGCCTTCAAGATGGAGTCAAGTAAAAGGATTGTCTTGTGAATGTCTCTGTCCTTTTCCCTATCAGCGGGGAGCCCAGTGGCATGAATGACTAATCAATTACTGCCGTCTGTCAATACAGATGGTGTCTGAGTCTCCACTTGTCCTGTCAGTATTTTGGTCTGTCCATCAATATTCCCCCTGTGCTGTCTCCATCTCTCGTCTCCCCTCACACTGTTAAAACAAGATCACCAAATGTCAAACGATTAAAACAGAAACAGTCGAGCCACAGAGGAGAACACCACCCATGCACTTCCCCTACCACTTAAAAAACACACACACACACACACACACACACACACACACACACACACACACACACACACACACACACACACAAAACCTCAGGCCTCAGAGGAGCTTTACAAAAGAGCATTTTATTCCTCTAACAGCGACCACAACTGGCAGGCAGGGATCAGCAGAGCCACCTCATTGATCTACGTCTGTATTAACCGACTATATTAATTTTATGCAGATGCATTATATCCCACAGCATGAAGGCACTGATATAAATTAGCCTGCACAACCCAACGTCAGCTGCCCTTTAATTCGGAGGTCCTAAATGACGAAGGATTAGTCGGGTTTAAGGTCGCAGGCCGGCAACATGCACATCTCTCAGGTATAAAGGATAAGGCTGGTATTATTCTTGATTTTTCTTATTGTCAGAAACACTATTGAAAAAACAAAACAAAAAAAAACCCCAATTTTTTTGTCCTTCTCTCAATATGTACCAAAACTAAGAAATATAGACACGTAATTGATCTAACTCAAACTGCTGAAGCCTTATATTAACTTCAATTAATCACAGCATTACTTCATTCTATTACGCTTCTCTCATTAAGCAGTTATGTCACTGTTTTTAGAAGGAATTTCTTTGCCACTATTGACAAGAGCAATAATCATAGCAACTAATAATCCTGTCTTTGTACAGCCATGTGAGCATTATATCAGGTTTGACTTTAAAAAATGAACCTATCCTGTAATTTCTAATCCTCTGTGATGTGTTTTTTTTTTGTTTGTTTGTTTTGTTCAAACAGCTGATTATAAAAAAAAGACATCTCGACTGAATCCACTGCAGTTGCAGCCGAAGAGCGGTTATATATTAGCGCACATACAAACACCCACTCCCACGCTCACGGTTTGATTGGCTCATTCATTTGCGCTCAGCTCAAAAAGGTCAACGCTGTAACCGAGATGAAAAGATCTTTTCTGTTTGCAGTCTAATTGAGCCCGAGCGCTCGGCCCTGCGTCGTACGAGTCGCCTCGTCTAATGTGAATTTTCCGCGGACAGTGAAAATGATTCAAACACATGCATGTTGCTTTGATAGCAGATTTAATCAAATTGAGGTGAGCGAGTAGCTTCCAGTCCATTTATACAGCTTTGAATTCAGCTGCTGATTAGATCAGTTTTGAAAAAAGACATGGAATGATTCTTAAATGGATTACATTAAACTGAGTAGTGCCTCATCCTCTTTACTCCTCTCTACCCCATTTCTTCATTCTGGTGCCCTCTTTCTTCTCTTTTCACAATTATTCCTGCTTCGGTCTCCTCTCCTTTTACCTCCTTCTCTCTCTTCTACACTTCTCCTTTCTTCTTCTCCTCTTTCCCATTTCCTTTCGTTTTGTCTCCTAGTTTCGTCTCATTCCCCCCTTTTCTTTTTTTTTTTTTAACATCCTTCTCTTCTCTTTCTTCTCATCCACCTTTCTCCTGTCCGCCTTGTTGTGCTCAATACTCTTTCTTTCATCTTCTCTTTACGATTCTCCTCTTGCCACTTTCCTTTTCTTTTACTTCCCTTCTGTTCCTTGCTCTCGCTTCACTTATACTGCCTATCCTCCCTCTTCTTCTCTTTTTTCCCTCCTGCCCTCCTTTTCCTTACACTCCTCCCATATCCCTCTACTTTTTAAAAATATTTTCCCTCACTCTTTGGCCTTTTCCTCTTTTTGTCTGCCTTCCCGTCTCCATGTCTCCTCCTCTTCCCTCATCATCTCCCATCTCTTTCATCCCGTCTCCCCATATTCTTCTCTAACTCCCTTCAGTCTCTCTCCTCTCCTTCTGTTCTCTCCTTACTTCCTTCTCACCAAACTTCTCTAACTTCCCTCTATTGTTTCCCATTCCTCATTTCTCCGATCTTGTCTCTTCCTCCCCCTTCCCTCTCCTCTCCTTCCATCCTCTCTCTCCCTACAGTTCCAGAAACCACAGGAGCATTACCCTCCTTTCCGCTTCGGGACCGTCCCAAATGGGAGCACAGAGAGGAACATCCGCAGCAACTACCCCGACATGCACACGCACATGGTAAAATACAACCAGAAGGGGGTGGAGGAAGCCCTAGAAAGCCTCAAAACCGGGTACAGTCTTGCTTAAATATTAACTATATAGCACATTTAAATAAGCAGTTATATTTAACTGATCATGACGCTAGACACAAGATGCCACAGTAATAATAATCACAATTTTGGTGATACAGCAGATAACTGATGTTCTTTGTTGTTGTTTTTTTACATCTATTTCTGAATTAGGCCAATGTGATGGGTGTATTTTTAGATGTAAAGTAATGTCTGGTGCAGCTTAATTTGTAAAGAAGAGTGCTGTCAAACATCTTCACAAAGCACTTAAAGAACCATTTTATTCATAAAGTACACACTGTGTGATCTTAATATTTTTGTAGGGATTTTTTTTTTTTGTCATTGTGGAAGGAAAATGAACTTCCAGCGACCTGAAATATGTCTGGAATGTGAATACATCAGGGTGAACATTTATTCACCTTTAATTTTGGCCATGTTACCAGCATGGCTCTCAGTATAGCAATGTCAGTCAGTTCCAGACTGAAATATCTCAATGGCTATTGGACTGATTGCTTTTGAATTTGCCATTCAGACATTCATGGTCCCCAGTCAAATCAGTTTATGACCAAATACCTACAACACGAATGACATATAATATTCCCATTTCCATTGTCAGTGTGATAGCCTGCTGACATTATCACTTAGTCTCTAGAAAATCTCTGCCCACAACTAGCATCGCCACTTTGCAACTTTGGTGAAACATTTCTAAAACCCTGAGTAAAGGTTCACTGTGATGAATATCCAATCTCAAGCAACTTTCAAGTCTCTGCGAGCTGACAGTTTCAGAAATGAACTAAAGCCTGGATGGTGGGAAAAGTCCAAAAACATATACAGTGTGCTTTTCAATGTGGTCAGCAGCAACACAAAGTGCACAGCAATTGCATTTAAAGAGCTAAAACACACAAAACCACTAACCGTGAGAGAGACAAAAGATAACTACAACTTTAACAAATGAGGTGTGTTTATGTAAGAACTTCTTAAACTTCTCTCAGATGAAGATGAGCTATTTTCATGCAGGAAGCTGGATGCCTTCATCTACGACGCCGCCGTTTTGAACTACATGGCCGGCAAAGACGAGGGCTGCAAACTGGTGACCATTGGTAGTGGGAAAGTGTTCGCCACCACGGGATACGGCATTGCTTTGGAGAAAGACTCCCGCTGGAAACGACCTATCGACCTGGCGCTGCTGCAGTTCCTTGGAGATGGTGGGCACAGATCCAAACCTCACACGCATTCAAACGCAAACTCGTACCTGCGCAAACACTGTCACATTTTCCTCAGCTTTATCGGTTTGTGTTTATTTCTGTCTCACTGGCAAACTGTATGTGAACCATGAAACTGGCGCCAGGCCACTTCAGTGTGCTGTATCAGCAGGGAAGTGGGCTTACAGGGAAGAGTTAATATCCTGCAGAACAGCAGGGAGTGTTAGGGATATGATTATCTCTGTTATATACACAGACACACACACACACACACGCACGCACACACACACCCTTCTTACCTACACGTACACACAAACACACTCGACATGATGGCCGTCGGTGTGGAGTTAATATCCTCCTTCCTCTGAGGGCTTAAGAGCATCCCACACATAGACTCGCCTTCACTCTGAGCTTTCCGTGATGATATAATAAATAGTGTGTTTATGGTCAACATACGGTAACCGGGTGATAAAACGGGCCGTGCTCCCTGGAGGCTGCTGGGGAGAGCTCAGCTCAAGAGGTGGCCACCTGTTCAGAGGCCCATAGGAGCAGCTTATGTGGTAATGATAGCTAATGGAAATGTGTTTCAGGACTGTAAATTCTTCACATTTAAAAAGGTGCTTCATCAACAGAGTGTAATGCATGCACGCCACCAAAGAATAAAGAATACAAAATAGTCATATCCCTTTATATATTGCAGCAAGAAATGGGGAGGACAGTAATAGATTTTTCACAGTTATGGCTCAAAGTTCTGCTGGATTTGAAACAGAATAATAACTATATAATACCCGTAAAATCACCTTTTCCACTTCACTTATTCTCCTTTAAGCTATGCGATATCTACACTGAGTGAAATATTCCACCTCATGATAACCGTTTTTATGGCAGCAGCCTCAAATTGGAATATTCCAGATGTTTTATTTTATATACACTCATCCAAATTTCTGCCTCGCATATTGGGTATCTTTTAACAACTTTTATACAATGTCCCCCGGTTTTAGGACAGTGGAGCAGAACAGGGATCCTAAACAAACAAACCAAAAAAAACCCCAAGATCTTCTAAGGTCCAGCAGCAAGATTCATTTGAAAGGCTGAATCAGTCCATCTGAACACATGTTTGACAAGAACAGATTAACCTCCAAAACTGGATTAGGGACCAAGGAAAACAGACAACTGCCCCGAGGCCTCTGACAGTCAGGTGCCCTAATATTTTCAATTATTTAACTACAAAGATATAACATCAACTATGTCATGAATTATTTTTGTGGCCCAGTCTTGTAGTGAGACTCTGTATCAATATGTACCTTGAACACCTTTTTTTTTTCTTCCCAAGTTTCGATTCAGCTTACATGGTACTTTTTTCAATAAGTAAAGGTGTGTTTTGTCAAAATACCTCCATATATGTATATATATATATATATATATATATATATATATAGATATATATAGATATATATAAATATATAAGTGTATATATATATTAAAAAAAAGGCATTTATAGAGTGCTGTGCGTACTTTACTCACAGAAAATAGGATGCAACAGGGGCCCAACAGCAAAGTTTTGCCTCAGGGTCATCAAACAAGTTGATCCAGTTAGTCCAAGTTCCCATGTTTACAAAAAAAAGCATTGAAGTTAAGGTGAACTGCAGTCAGCTCTGGAGACATACTGTCGTACTATTGTGGGGGTAGTTGGAAAATTGTGTGCATGATCAACAAATAAAATGAATCACTGTCCAAAGACTCTATGACTGTACTGTATAGCATATCCAAGACAATCAGGGAAATAGTTGTGCTCCAGTTGGTATGTTATTATCTTTTTCGCTCTGTCAAGTCATCTCGCACTCTATCTCTGCTCATATTTCTCTCTTTTGTCCCCTCGCCTCTCGTAAACCTTCGTCCCATCAGGAGACACCCAGCGCTTGGAGACAGTCTGGTTGTCAGGAATCTGCCAGAACGAGAAGAACGAGGTGATGAGCAGCAAGTTGGACATCGACAACATGGCAGGTGTCTTCTACATGCTTCTGGTGGCTATGGGTCTCAGCCTGCTGGTCTTTGCCTGGGAACACCTGCTTTACTGGAAACTACGACACTCCCTCCACAAGTCGCACAAACTCGACTTCCTGTTGGCCATTAGCAGGGTGAGATTTTGCTCTTTTTTTTTTAATTTTTTTTAAATCAATCATTAAGCAGTTTTTAGGAATGACCTGAGTTGTTTGTGCATCCTCGGTTGGTTTGATAGCTGATTGGTTTACAGAAGTGGGGTTGAGAAACTGCTTCACTGATTTTTCACATTGACTAGTGACTGATTGGCTAGCTGTAATTGGATTAGTTATATAACAGCTTGTTTAAGAGATTGAAAGACTGGCTGGTCTATTATTTTGACTCTAACTGGGTGGTTGGCTTTTTCTTCATTTAATATGCTGTTTTACATGAAGTGGCTTTTATGGGATGATAAATGAATGCAAATGGATGTCTATTTGCATGTAATTACATGGCATCATTGGGGGACCTTGTTATTATATTAGCTAAAATGGCACAGCATTCTTATTAAGAATGAAAGGGGAGGAGATAGACATAAAGGAAGAAAAGCAACTCTAATTTTGGTGCTTACCCAGCATTCAACTTTGATTGCCTAATGTTCATTCGCAATTTGCCTAAATCAGTACCCATTTTGTTGATGCTGTTGTTTAGGAATGTGGTTATTGAGCGCAAAAGGCGCAGGCTGAAGCCAGGGAAATGTCTATGGACTCCAGTCCCCTCTACTGTGTAATTATACCATTGTGCCTGAATCTGGGTTTTATCAGATTAACGGCTAAATGACTATCTGATCATTAATCCGTGTGGGGCAGCCCCAAGGACCAAATTAAATTTGGCTCTTTCAGGAGCTCTCAGCCAACTGTAAGCAGAGAGCAGTCATGGGATTTGGCTCTTTGTTTGTCCAGGCAGTTAGAGACGGTTTGTTCTGTCAGGGACTTTAGGCATGTGTGTCCGTGTGTGTTTATTGGGGCAATTCTCTCAGCTTAAACAGTTTTTCTTTGAGTCCCGGGAGAATGCATAATGAATTTATGACTAAGACTTGCCTCAGTGATAAAATGAGATATTAATGAAATCAGTTTTTTTTTATTTGACTGCCAATGGGGATTTATTAGTTAAGAGGTGAGTCATTACTTAGAGATGCACAAATTGGCTGAAATCCCGTCTGTGAAATAGTCCCCATAGGACCACTAGGGCAATTCAAGGTCGAACAATTTGTGGCTATCCATTGATTTGATTAAAAATGATTGGTTAATTTTCTTTCTACTCAACTTTTCCTGTCTTTTGTCTCACTTCTCATTGTCTTATCTTTTTTTTTTGTCTTTGTCCGTCTTTTTCTTCTATCAGGGTATTTACAGTTGTTTCAATGGAGTAGAGGAACCTGGGCGCTCATCTGGTTTGGCCAAACCTGACCTGACCTCCAATTATGCTCAAGTGAACATGCTGAAGATGCTTCGCACTGCCAAGGACCTGGTGTCCACCGCCAATGTTGAGAGCTCCCTGGACAACGCTACCAAGACCATAGAGCAGTTGAGCCGTCACGGTGGCAGCTTGCCTGTTCGTGTTCCACAAGTTATCACAGAGGCTGTACCGGGAGGGTTCGCCTATGTTACGGAGAATCACTGCTCTCTTCCTCAGCGCTCTCTAAGCCCACCTCTGACTGCTGTTACATCTCTGAAACAGCAGAGGAGTGTGACCAGGCCAACACCACTGCGCTACACACTTCCGACTCGCTCTACTTCATGTCTATATGACAGACCACTTCCCGTGTCCAGCCTCAGCAGTCCCCACCTGGCTATTGGAGAGCCGCTGCCTCATCAGCACCCACACCACTACCAGACCACGGGGAGACTCTATGTAGACACCCATCCTCACTCGCCCTTTATCCCCTACACTGATCTCCAGCTGCCTGACATCTACGCCTCTCACCCAGTCTCCTCGCCCCAAAACCAGGGCTTTTCGCGAAGGAAAAGGAGATCCAAGAGTTTTCAGGGTGATGATGGGGATATAGAAAGGAGAATATACGGGGACCTGGAAAAGAGTGACAAAAGTCCTGTGTGTCTGAGTCAGCTCAAAGCCAACCACCTCCAAGACAACCACATCTCCTCCCCGAGTGTTGACAACATTTACTCAGGGGAGGTGATGAGTCCTCCAGTAGAAAACTACAGCTCTTGGCCCCCGGAGGACCTTGTGGTGAGAGGGAGACGCAGGCACCGCCGCCCCTCTTTTCTTAAAGCAACTTGGGGTAGCGAGCAGATCCACCAGTTTGATGAATCCCAGTCTTCTCTGTCCAGCCAATCACCTTCAACCTTGCCAGACCTGTTCCCATGTATTCTTACTCCGACCACACCTGCCAAGGCCTACAACCCGGCCCATCTTCGAAACAACCTGTGCCTCCCAAGGAACCAGGCCTACCTCCACATAAGGGAGGACCAGAGGAAGCCCATCGGGCGTAAGGGCCAGAGGCTGCGCTACTCCCACTCCACCCACCTCCCAACGTATGGAGAAGCAGTTCGACATGGGACTGGGTTAGGGCGGGGTATGGTGCGGAGAGCCACGAGTTTGCTCAGCAGACAGTACGCGCACTACCTGAACTCTTACCCTGGGCTACCCCTTTACCACAGCCCAGTAGACTTGCAGCACCACAGCCAGGCTTCCAGCGGTCACCTGAGCCCCAACCCAGTGTGCCAACTGTTGGCTTGCAGTGGTGGCCGATGTGGGGGCCAGCGGGCTCTTCTGTACCAGGACAGCGTGTATGGTGCCTACGGGATCTATCAGGGGTCCCAGACTGGATCAGAGGCTCTGGTAGGTCAAGGACCAGGGGGACAACCTGTGGGGAGCCCCTGTGTACTTCGACCCTGGCGACGGGTGTCCAGTCTAGAGTCTGAAGTCTGACAAGAAACCATAAGGACCTCATGAGATGGAAATTGTGGAGATACACAAGACAAGACTCTAAAACATTACCACTGTGGTGGGAGTTTATTGATTAGATTCATGTAGAGGGGTAAAGTCATGATTTGAAGTAACTGTTGATTTTTCTGTGTGATCAAAGTGTGTGGTAAAGAATATAAGTTTGGGTCTCCCAATTTAAGGACCGACGTGATGAACATTATTGTAAGAAGACTGCACTGTTACCAATTTAACCTTGAGAAAGCTGTGGAAAGCTGGAGTTGGCAAGTTTAACTCACTTGCTGCTTTCCTATGAACAACGCTTGTGTGTTTTCTGTGCTTTAACATGCACTAAAATTTACAACAGTCCATGGTGTTGGCGCATGGTTAAACTATAACCAGAGTTTTCATGCTGTGCGTGTGTTGTGTATATTCTATTGTGGATGGTTGGGATTCAGTCGTGGGTGTCGTCTAGTATATGAACCGTTTACAGCTGGGGGGAAACGGTGGAGGAATAAGAGGTTGTTTCTTTTCATATACAACCACCAAAAACTAAAGCAGCCACTGTAGCAAGATACTTGAAGACGGCTACAACGCAGACATGAAGAGTTTAATTCCAACATGAGACATTCGATATTAAAACACTTCCGACTCCGGACACAGAAGAGGAGCAGTTTTCTAGAATGAAATAATCATTTGGGACATCTGTTAATGAATTTCAGGTAACTTCTTTAAATATTTATAATGTTTTGGAGCTAAGCCCTTCATGTCTTCATTTAGGGATGAATTAAGAGGAAGCGGTGTCTTTACGAAAGCAGTCCATATGAACACAATCTGCAAAAGGATGACAGTATTGGGACAGCGTTGACCAGCACTAGGTGTCTTAAACCATGGACTCTTGTTCCTCACTGGGTCTCACTGTGAGGCTACAGTACAGCACAACATCACACATGGCCTCACATTAAATAAATTCTGTATTCTAAGTACTATATCGATATAGAGATATGTGTTATTCGAGGATGATTAGTGTCATATTCATATATTCTGCATATGATAGAAATTTATAGTCTCTTTTTCTAAACACACCTCTGGCACATTCTGAGTTTTTCTTTTTGTAAAACTGTTGCTGATTTACTGGAACATTTGTTATTCATGTATTAACTCTTTACGTTGGCCTATATAAAGATTTTCATCACTCCCTCTTTTCAACTCTTTTATATTCCCTCATCATCTTGCTTTTTTTTCCATCTCCTCTAACTGTTTAATGATCAAATTTAAATGAGGTAATTGAAAGCTATTCTAGTATCTATATTACCTGGCTCCCTCACCCTGTAATTAATCACTTAGACCGATTAAAGAGCCTTTTTGAATGAACATGCATGTGCGCGTCTTCTTTGTGGAGTTATCTTTCTGAAATCGGTGTACTTTGCAGCAAAAAAATGTGTTTTAATGGGGAAATGCAAACCTTAAAGGAATAGTCCACCATTTTGGGGAAATAGGATTAATCTTGCCAAGAGTTGGATGAGAAGACTGGAACCGTTCTTATGTCTGGACGCTAAGTACGAAGCTACAGCCAGCAGATGGTTAGCTGAACAAAAACTGAAGAAAGAACATTTGGGAGGTTATGTGTTGGATTGTTGCTGCATTCAAATGGGGGAAGTGTTTAGCATGTTGATGAGAAGAGTCTTTAAAAAAAAAAAAAAAAAAAAGTATTTTCTTGTGGTATTAGTGCCGTTTTGTGAAAGCTAAAATTTTTCAAATTGACGTGTTTGCTGTTGTTTTCAGAAATAGCTGAACTAATTTTTTTGTTGGATGGAAAACTAAGAAAATGTTGGTGGTCCCAACAGTCTTATTGTTTTCCTCCAGTCATTATGACATCATAGGTCTGTTAGCTTGTTTAATTATTAGCCTCCATGTCTTCTAGACACTGTTCATTTTGCTGTTACCTGGCAACACGACTCAACCACCTGAACGCCATACTGTGCGCACGTAATTCCACGTCATGACTACGAGCGCACAAGTTGAATTTGAAGGCAGCAATATGTAAACATTGATTCGATTTTGTGTTCGAAGCATTTTCTCAGCTTTAGACAAAGTCATACTAGTTGTTTCGTACCGTTTCCTCTTTATGCTAAGCTAACTGGCAGCTGGCTACAGTTTCACTTGTACCATACAGACTGTGCTGCACCTCCCAAAATGTTGAACTTTTCTTTTAAGGCTGCAAGGGGATGGAAAAAAGAGGAGTTAGAAGGGAAAGAAAAAGACAGAACAGCAGATGAAGACGACAATCTGGTCGCTGATCAAAGCCGCCTCCTCTGATCTTGTCATATGGAGGTCAGTCATCTGCTGCAGCATCCTGGAGGAATATCCTTCTGGTGTTTGGGTCACATGTCAGCTGGTGACTGACACAAATACGCCGCAGAAAAAAAAGACTGCACCAACTGGCACTGATGTTATTTCACTTCAGATTTTCTGTAGACTTTTTGGATTGACAAGGTTTCTGCCGGGGTTTGGTGGACCTCACCGAGTGGTACTCATGACATGGCGTAAAATTTTGAGCAACGCTCGTCTGAAGCAAATTAAGGTAAAGATAAACTACTTCAACTCAAGGTGACCTGTTGCCATGGCAATTACTTTCTCGCTGTGCTGTTGTCATGACGAGATAAGACTCCATTCAGGAGGCCAGATGAGTAATGCTGGAGAGTCCAACCATTGAGCACTTTGATTTTTCCATTACTCTCTGCTTTGTTACTGGAGCACTGCCTTAGATTGGACCATAATATTGATTTAATTCTCTGCTCTGATACTGATCCCATATTTTTTGAGTTCGAGGTAATTGGACTTCTTTTCATCTCCGAAGAGCAGAAAGGGGCTGAGCAGGCTTTGGCAATTATATAATTAAGACATGCTTGTTGACCAAACATAAAGCCTGGATTTACACAGGTGAAAGGGGTATTGATATTTTTTTGGCACAAATATCGAATGATACGAATGTATGGAAGGAAAGCAAAGAAAGAAATTATAAAAACCTGCCCTACATTACAAAGTCATTTATTTACCAAGTTAAATGGGCCATCACTATTTCTGTTGTTGGTACCAAGGAAAAAAAACAGCTGAATAGTAAAGTAGTAAAATTAAATATGACAAACTCAAACTTAGGAGAGTAAAGGAAAGTGATGTCAAATTCAGCTTAGTATTTTTTAGACCAAATACTTTTCCAAAATAGCTACACTCTTTTACACACTCATTTCAAATGTCGCTAAAAATTCAGTTTGAAGGCTTTTATCACAAAAATCTGTTCCCAAAAGATGATAAAAAAAAAATTAAAAAAAAGTGTTGAGCTCTTCTGAGCACTTTGCTTATATAGCTGTCAAATAAATAAACTATCATCCTATTGTCAGAGTAACTAATTGGATGATTGCTGAAAGTTTTGCACTTTCCAGAGATTTGAAAATCAAATTTTCACTTGTCATTAGTCTCTTACAAGAAGACAACAGCTTTAACAAGACGACAGCCTGGAATAGATGGCAAGTGTTGGATGACTCATTACATAATGGTCCAGTAGTTACTGTGTCATTTCTTTGTGTTTACAGGGCATCAATACAACTTTCTCTTTTTAGGTACATATGTGTAGGTGTAAGTGAAGACAAGAAAACATTCAAGAATATCTGAATAACATCTTTGTCAAGTTGGACATCAAAAAAATAGATCAAACTGTAGAATTATTACTTTGTACAAGACAGGTACATTTAAATGCTTTTAATGTTTTGATTTTTTACATTGATTCTGTGGAACAAAACACTATTAACCAATTTTAATCTTTATTTGTACCTTATAATTATTCAGAATGTATTGGTGTATTTAAAAAGTACTGTACTTAAAGAGTCATTTATTTTTTTTGTCACCCAAAATGCACATTTCAGACATTTTTTTTTTTTTACTTCTTTACTTGTTCGTAGCAACACAACAAGTAACGTTCTACTTGGTGCCCCATATGTACAAAATATTAACAAACACGTGGGCTTGTAATCTAAAGTGTTACCAAATGTGTACAGCGGCGTATGAGCATTTTCACACTAAATATAAAAAAAAGTTCAAGACTGGCAAAAAAAAAAAAAAAAATGTGGCAGTTGCCCAGCCATAAGAGAGTTAAATGTGGACATGGAGCCCCAGCTGGCCTTAAATTGTGTTCCCAGTCTTGATGGCTGTTGAAATGAATGACTTCCTGTCCTCCACGTGGTGGCATGGAGAAGCTCTTGGATGATTCCTGTGTAATGGAGGGCGGAAATGTACAGTTCATGAATGTCAGTCTGAGCAGCATCCCTGTCCATCTGCCACTGAGACTGTTTTAGTTCGCACAACAATGACACATTTATACCGAACAGTTAAATTACAGTTGATATTCATGTTTATGAGAGCGCGATCTCAACAATTAGTGGATGAATTGCCACAAAAGTTGGTACACAGGTTTGTGTCCCCCTCAGGATAAATTGTAATCATTTTTGTGAGCTTTTGTTACATACCTCAGGTCACTAGTGACGAGGCACTTATAATAAAGTAGGATTTTAAGTTATATATTACTGTAACCATGTTAGAGGGAAGTACTCACAGTAACAAACAAATTATTTATACAAGTTTTTACCTTCATTTATGTCAGACAAATGTGTTTTTTTCAAAACAGATGAATGTTTCACAGTGCAGGCGGATATATATTGATGGATATTGGAATTCAGCTCAGTGCAACACTGTGCCTAAGGACAGCCTCAGAGCTGCGAGAACAGCTGTAGACTCTTGGTCTCAGTTGCATCATTTCAGATGTATTTCAACAAAATGGTGGCATTTGACGAGAGTATAAACAATCGCAAAAAAAATAAAATAATTGACAGCTTTTTAAACTTTAATGCAAGACCTGTTGGAATTACCAGCAAATAACTGCAAAGAACATAAATATAATCAAGGTAGGAATATGAGACTCACTACAGGGTATAACTTGGGTAGTTTTCTTGAGTGTTTTACAGTAATAAGAAAACAGTGATTAGGATTGACTGCAGTCACTTTAGTCACCAAATGCCTGAAAGTGTATGTGTGTGTCTGTGTTGGTTACATGTGTGTAAAGGCTGCATCAGGACTGATGAAGGACCTGTCTAACCAAATGATGACAGATGTGAGGCGTGCATTTGAAAACATCAGTGGAGCACCTGGGACAGGCTGCAGACATCACGTACAGAGACTGACACATTAACAGCACATAATATAAACATGTCCACATTCAAAAATTATTCCTCTCACTTTCTTCAACACACACTTGAAATATGGCATCTCAAACTCAGACAGAGATGAAGGATGCAAATGCAGAGATGAGGAACAATTAGGAGCCTTTACCAGCCTGGGGATTTAACATTCATGTCAGGAGGACGCAGGAGTCTTTAAGGACCACCCTCAAAGCTAAAACATTATTCATTTATTCACTCACGCTCCCATGCAGACACACGTCACCTCATAATGTTCCACCAGGGACACTCAACTCTTTCATCCACTGCGTGCTTGTTTTTGAACTCATTCTAAATAAGATTAATGCCGAGAATGCGCAAACTGAATGCGGTGGCCCAGTTGATTTTTTTTTTAAGCACGCAGATGCTGTTTATACACGTATATAAACAACGAGCAGCGGCAACCTTGACAGGGTCGTCGGCTACAACGTCTGGAGTCACCAGAGGGCCGGAGTCCGGTCTCCTCACACCTCCCGCCTGCGAATAAATTGCTTCACGTGTCGCGGCACCAGCTCCAGATGCTCTGAGTCACCTTGAGACAAAAAGGCTGGCCCGCCCTCCCTGATAGGTGAGGAAAAGGAACGACGAAGAACGAGTGAGGTGAGAGGACAACAAAATGTGGGAGGAAATGAGGAGAGCCAGACAAATATTTGGGACAGCGGTCGGGGGTATTGGCGAGGAAGAAAAGGAGATTTGAGAGAAACTAGAGATGTCGGAGGAGATGGCTGAGAACTGTCACAGGAGGAGAGAAAGAATAAGTTACACGAGAGGAGGAGGGAGGAGGCTTTAAGAGGAGATAGAGAGAATAAGGGAGGGGAGGTGGAGCGAATGTGGCGAGATAGACGAGTGAACGGGGAGGAGGGGAAGACGAAAGGAGAAATTTTAGGACGGCTGATATGAGAACAGGTGGGAAGTGAGCAGGAGAGCAGTGAGAGGAAAGGAGAGATTTATTTCTCTGTGTGTCTGACAGAGAAAGGATTATAATTTGAATTGCAGGACGACAATGTGGAAAACCAGGAAGATATTGGGGGGGGGAGAAAAGAAAAACTCCCACATATCTTTATTTCCTGGCTGAAAAGGTGCAATTTTTATACTGATAGCCTTATTATGGAGAGAGACGCACAAGTACCAAACAACAACAACATCATTACTGTTTCACTGACATACATGCAGAAACGTGATGTAAATGACAGCCGCTCTGGTTGTTTTGACTTCCGCGATCACATTAACTAAATCATCAAAGCAATACAGCGTTCTGAGTGTGACAGCTGTCTGTGCATATGAGGACACATATTATTGTGCTACAGTACGCAATTAAACTTTGAATTTGAGACTTTGGTGTGTGTGTGTGTGTGTGTGTGTGTGTGTGTGTGTGTGTGTGTGTGTGTGTGTGTGTGTGTGTGTGTGTGTGTGTGCGTGCGTGCAGCAACTCCTCCCGTATCTGAGACAAGACGATTGGATCTGCCAGCCAGCAAGAACGTTAATTACTTCGGCAATCTTCGGGCTCACTTCCCACAATCACACCCATCTCTGGGAAGGGAATGAGCTCGGCCATTCAGGAAGCCCAACTCCAGACCGAGCCGCCGATTCAAATCTGTTTTGAGGAAATCAACTACTACGCAGAACAATACAGACGTTCGTTACGGAAGTAAGAGTCTTTTTGCCCTTAAAAAATAAAATTTCCCTCCCACGGTCCTAAACAGCTGGTACAATCATGGACAATAAATGTACGTCATTACTTTTGGGTGTTAAATTGAGAATATTGTCTGTCAGGCAAATTTAAACAGAACGTAAATGAGACAGATTGCATCTTAATTAACAAATCAAGCATCCGTTTTTTTGTCGCCTGGCTCCGCCCACCTACTGCTCACGGCTTTAGCTTTTACATATTCTGAAAACCCTGTTCGCATGAAGGTTTGCTGTGTGTAGTGGTGGTAGAACTGGATGAACAGATACGAACAGTTGTAGCAACGCTAGCGAATATCGAGGACATGCAGCCGGAGCGAGAGCAATGAGGAGGCGAAGGCAGTTCTGGTTAAAGTTAACCTGAACTTAAATAAATTAAATGTTAAATAAATTTAATAAATTTAACAGGTAATTTCTCACATACAACATTTTATTAATTTTCCAACTATTTAAATACACTCTTGCAATACGGTATCTCCTTGTAGCAACCAAAGCTTTGTGTAACAGTTGGTTAAGTTTAAGGAGAGATCATTTTCACTATGTTTCCCTAAACATAGAGGAAAAGTTCATTATTTTGGGAAAGAAAACTATTGGCATGCAGTGATAGATGAAAAGATCGATATCACTCATGTCTTTATGGTAAATGTCAAGCTACCAGCAGATATTTAGCTGAGCTCAACTTATCCTGAAACTCACTATTACCATTACTCGGGAGTAACTAAATAAAACGAAGTATTTTACCGATATAACGTTCCATACAACTTACTCTGGTTACTTGAGTATATTATTTTGATGCTCCACTAATACTGATGCTGAAGCTACAGGTTATTCTGCAGATTTAAATACAATGCATTTCTATACAGTAAATCAAAATCACCCAACAATATATAAAATGAGGAAAATTAGCTCTGCCACAGCGAACAACAATAAAATACAGCTTACATGTTATAACATGAGACTAGTATACATTTTCTCATCGGAGTCTTAACAAGTTGAAAATGGAAATAAGTCAATTGCAAGACACTTTTACCAAAGTGCTTTTGTTGTTTAAACATAGCTGCACCAGGATGCCGCGTGTTCTCCATTCAACGCAGCCTCCTCGCTCCAAACATGTTGCATTTCCCTCACATGAAAAAAATAAATAAATGTTGCCTCTGAACACAATGTAGGCAGCAATTATGTCTGTTACCACAGTGTTGTTGGTGAAACAAACGAGCAGTAGGTATAAAAGTAATTTCTCTGAGACGGGCCTGACAAATGATGATGTGGTTCCATGTCCTGCACCTCATGTGGCATTTTCCTCAGCTATGTATTGATCAGTCTGATTTTTCATCCCTTCCCAAACTGTCACAGATCTCTATTAGACCATAGGCTCCAATCCTGAGGCGCACCAGTTTCTCAATGAGTTTTTCGGGGAGCAATTTCAGTGGGCCATACATCATCAGATGCAACCTCACCCGGAAAAACAAGAGGTTCATCAAGTTCCTGTACGCTGCGCTCCACCTGTGCGGGATAAATCAGCTCTGTGGAAGATCTTGATTTCTCCGTGAGAAAATACTGCGGGTCATCGGATGAAAGCTGCAGCTGTGATTAGCGGGTGTCATGCTGCTGACGTCTTGTGAACAACACTATAAAGCACACACACCGTCGCCTCTCCTCTTGTCCTTCCAAGGTGACAGCTCCCGGGGTGCTCTGGCAACGATTACTTCAGCAAATTAACAAAACCCCACGAAGAGCCGCCGACGGCCGAGGAACCGGGGCCACACATCTACCGGCCTGCCAGCAAGACGCACACAGACACGCATGCACGCACACTGCAGGCTACAGAAGCCGAAACCATAGCCCTCTAATTAACCAGTCCCACCCTCTTGACCCAGTAGCTGAGAGCAGCCTTATTATCAGCTCCATCTTCTCCCCTCAACGAGTCTTTTCCTCCTTGGCTAATATGAGGTTCAGCCCTGTGCTCTCCTGGAGCGGGAGCGCCAAATGAGAAGAGAGGGAAGAAAGAAATTCGGTCGGATGTTATTAAGGGAGACTTGAGGTTTTCAAAGTTGTTGGCCCTTTTTAACAGATCAGTGTGTGATGGCTTCTCAGTTGGAGATGTGGAAGAGCAGAGTTAACAGACTGTCTTTTCCACTCACTCAAGAACTTGTCTTTTCCTTCGCCCTAAAACTTCTAATTTTATTTTTTTCTTTCTGTTCCTCAAAGAACTTTCTGACGGGTGTAGTCGTCTTTGCATGTATTCTCACAGTGCCACACAGTTTTACCTGGTGAAGCTCCAGAGCCTGGGAGCAACGTGATCTTCTTCTCCTTATGGTGTTTAATGGCGGCTGTCAGACAGCTTTTTAGTTGTATTACCGCCACCTTCTGTTGGGAGTAAAACATTTCATCCAGGCACCGGTAAAAACGGGAAATTAGGAAGAACGATAGTCGCATATACTTATCGATGATTCGAGCACTCAAAAATCATGTCCCATCCCTAATATAGATTAATTTTGCTTCCATAAGAAGATATGTTGGAGTTCAGGGTCAACCAGATCCTCAACTCTACTCAGTCCATCTTCCTTTTAGTGTGTCCTCTCACTTATTCAGTATTTGAAAATTACAAGTGTAGCCAAACACACCCAGAAATATCTGGCTTTTCTGTTGCAAATTGCTCCACTATGCTCACCAGCTCATTACTAGCTTTGCCTGTGCGCTGTTTGATGCTGAGCCGACAGTGTAGTCATTTTTTTCAGAGGCATTTCATTGAAAACAGCTCGCTGCTCCATTTTAAAACAATGCTGTGAACCAAAACAGGACAGATAGGTGACAATTCTCTCTCAGTCTCCTACTACGAGCAACTACTTTCACATTATTCCGAGTCATCAGATCCATTGTTAATAAAAAAATAAGTAAATTTTTATTGCATATTTTACCATACAATAGAAAATAATAGGAGACATTTTTTGGATGAGACCATACAGATTCTTCTGAAAGAAAAGTAAAAAAAAATGTCATAAATGAGACTTGTTGCGCTCCCTGTTTAAAGAGACCGGTACAAAAGGTTGACTTCATGTAACCCCTTTGTGGATGTGTGGACAAGTCAATGTTTGCAGACCACAAGATACAAGATGACTTTTGGTGTAACGTGCTATTTGTATAGCACGTTACACCAGCAAGAGGAAAGAAAGACAAGAAAAAATAAGACATTTGGTGTATCCTGAGTTGAGTACATTTCGGCTTGCACCCCCGAGGAAATCAGCGAGGATGCTGAAACTATTAGAAATTTGGAACAATGATTCCGACCCAGTGGGTACAGGGTCGCAGTGACCTTCATCGGGACCACATACTCACTCTCGTCATTTCATTTATTTATTGTTGATAAAAATAGTTTATTGGTCATTATTCAATGAATGGTAGGGGAAATTTGTGTGACTGTTGTGTCAGTTGAAATTCAGGATTCAGACTTTTGTCACGCCGGCCTAATATCAACCCAAACAATTGAAGAACAACTTCTCGTCACCGGGGTTTAACATTAATTTTCTGCTGAACAGTTCATTTGGCATGCTTCATCGGGCCATCTGGGTATTCAATTCCAAGTTGTCAAAATCTTTTACACAAGCTGTCTTTAAGAAATTGTCTTCTTGTTCATCGCTCTAAAATGTCAACAGTTTACCAGTCAGATTGTGCAGCAAGGGCAGAGCAGAAGACATATTCACGGCTACGTTCTCACCCGGCAGCTTCTCTAATGTGTTGATTTTCCATATGAAGCCTGAAAGTGTTAAATAGCTCCACAAAGATGAAGGCTAGATCTCACATTCATCCCATTTACGGACCTCTTAATGCCTAGATATGCATCATACAGAGGGCTTGTGTTTGACTTTCAGGACCTGAAGCGGCTTTCTAACCCGCTGAAATGTTATAGCAGCAGAGATCCAACTCATGTTTGTGGCAGCAGTATGTCACGTTTTTCTTCGCCTCGGGGTGAAAAGTAAGAGAAAGATTCGGATCACGGTGGTTGGATGGGTCAAACTGAGGATTTTCACCAGGACACTGAAGATTTGAGTCTGTGAATTCACTTGGAGAATTTTATTTTCCTCATCCTAACCAAGCAATTTTGGCTTTTCATTCCTAAGCGAGGGAAAATGTGAAATTGACCCAATGTAGTGGCTGATGGGTATATTCTACACTGGCGTGATACCAGGTTAAGTCCAAGTGAAGAAAAACATGCTGCAACCTCATCAACTGCACATGCAATCCACTGCTTTCTACAAGTAGTGTGTACAAGGACACACCAATGATTTTGCTCAACTAAATAAAAAAAAATAAAAAACACCTCTTCTTCATGCTGTCCTGAACATGACATTGCATTATCATCATTCAGCGGTAGAGCATCTCAGGGAACATCAGATTGTTCAGATTGGTTTGGGGTCTAAAGCAGTGATTCTCTGATTCGCTATGCCCCAGAGATACAGTACAACTGACAAGGACCGATCTCTTCCTACCTCTGGCACCACCTCCTTTCCATGAAGCCGTGAAGGACAGTACACATCCAGTAAATGCAAATTCAGTTCAGTATCTTGATCATGTATATATATATATATATTTATTTTTTTTTACCGTGCATACAATCTTAGCATCTGCTCTATGTCTATCAGTCGTAAAAATCTTACAACCCCTATCAACCACATACTTCTGGGAAGCTTTTTTTCCCTTCCCTTGTGTCATCCACAAAAAATAGGACAAAACAGAGAATCAGACACACCCTCAGTCTGCTGCTGATAAAGATCATTCACTCTATGGCAAATTAGTTGTGAATATGCACAAATTTCTCATTAAGATTTGATCGTATCCAAATAAACTATCATTTTGGCTTCTTATGTCTCTGTGTCTGTTCATAAAGTATACACACACTCCCGCTCACCCTTTCAAGGAAAGGTTGAGTGCCCCTGAAAAAGAGAAAAGGTCTTGGGCAATGACTGCTTGAGAGATCGACCAGAAACAATTATTAGCAAGCGACTGTACATGTAAATTAATCCCCCCCCCAAAAAATAATTTCATGAAAACATCTAATCATGTTTTACTTTAAAACCCATTTCTTCTTCCTTTCACAGCTGTGAATGTAACGTGATATCTGAGATGAGCGCTATCAGTATAAGAGGTGATAAGAGCAGTCTGAGGAAGGTCACGTCTTATACGAGTGAGTGTGTGTGTGTGTGTGTGTGTGTGTGTGTGTGTGTGTGTGTGTGTGTGAGGGAGAGATCACTGCTGAGCAGAGCAGATGAATGTGGACAAGTTTGCGCTTTAAGGGAGAAGATAAGATGGGTGTACCTTATCTGAGTCAGCACAAACCACCTCTGACAACACTGAGGGTTTTGTACCCGTGTGTGTGTGTGTGTGTGTGTGTGTGTGTGTGTGTGTGTGTGTGCGTGCAAGATAGGGAAGATAGCATCATGGCTTTTAGAGACAAGACCAATTTCTCCAGAGAGAGTTTCTGGCATGTGATACAGACTCACTGAACAACATCTCTCTGTCTCACTATGTCTCACTCTGTCTCACTGTCTCACTCACCCACCGTCTGAACGAGATCAGTTTGATGGAGACTACGTCCACCCTGAGTCTAAGAGCGCATCCACACTTTTCAGGTCACAAAGATTGTCATCGACACCGCAGCGCTATCTCCACGTCTTCGTCCTCATTCACAGTCAACGTGTGATCAGCAGAAGACAGACATGGTTGTTAAACCTCCGTTTCGTTCCCTCCTGTCATTACCTGTCATGTATTTTACAGCTAAAAGGTTGTTTTACAATGTAGTTCTTCTCATTTACTGATTCTAGTTTTTATTTTTTTCATTTCTGTTGTCAGACAACCAAAAGGGTGTAAAAGTAATTTGAGCGGCTCATACATTTTTGGAACCTGACACGATCATCACAGGTACCGCATATCCAAACAAAGACATTACTCATTTATCTGCATTTTGTGAGTGACAATCATTTGTTTAAAATGCCAACCGTTTGTGGTCTGCACACGAGTAGTGCAGCAGATTGCTTTTGTGAAACAGTGACTCCTGTTGCTGCACCGAGACATCAATCAAATCCCTATTGACTTCATTGTTGTCTGACAACAAATGAATAATAATACCTGTAACCTCTTGAGGAATCAGACATATTGATATTTAAAATGAGGACACGCGGTGGGTTTACTGCAACAGGCATTTGTCATCTTAGCACGGGTTTCTAAAATGTACCTGCCATGAAGGCCATTAACACAAAAATGAAATTTACGGCTTACCGGGCATTCAGAGCGAATACGGAGCGGCATTGAAAGGCTGTGTTGACGCAGGGCGTTTCGCCTCTGGTGGGACAATTAAATACAATCCAGACAGGCTGCTTTGAGACTGAATTATTATCAGATGCCACAACACTGCAGATTGACACTTTGATGATTTTTGGGTTTTTTTCAACTAAAACTCTGAAGCAACACGGCAAAACAACACGAGATAGTCGTTTTTATCGTTCGGTGTGACAGTTGAAAGGTGGCGGGTAAAACTAGTCAGCTCATTTTATCTGTCCACAGTGTCTTCTTGCACATGTGCGATTGGCTCCCAGCAAATAGTGACTTCACTTTTTTTTTTTTTTTGCCATGTGACCCATGCTGTGCCAACACGGTGGCCTTATAGAAATCAGATCCTTCGAATGAAATGAAGGAAGGGGGAAAAACCACGACAGCAAGCGGCGGTTTCACATTCAGCCAGTAAAGTGTGGACAGACAAAATAAGAAAGATCTTGATGCCTGAAAACAAATCTGCACAACTTGTAGTAAACTTCAGTTAATTGTGACCCACACTTAAGGAGTTCTATGTCTTCATCTTTACCGGTTAGGCTTTAATCCTTCTCTCTCTCTAACATTGCATGAAAGCATAAACAGTTCCTCCCTTTGCTTTCATGTCCCCACCTTCACCTGCACTCGCCTGCTTCGTTTCCACTCTCCATATATCTGAGCCTATTCATTTACGGGGGAAAGAACATTGCACTTTCTGATCACTCTTTCTGAGTCATCGAGCGTCGAGCCGAGGATGTGAAGCCCATTGTACCTGTCAGCGCTCGGGGACAGAGATCACCATCAGCCAGATATCAAACCAGACTCACTGGTTTGGATGTAATGAGGAGAGGAGAGGAGAAAAAGAAAAAGGATGGAGGAGAGATGAGGGGAGAGTACAGACAGAAAATGAAAAGAGAAGACAGGAGGAGAGGCAGAAAGTAACAAGGATGGAGGAGGGAGAGAAGACAGAGGAAGTGAGAAGAGGAGAGGCCAAAAGAGGAGAGGATGAGAATGTAAAGTAGCAGAAAGAAATAGCAGAAAGCACAGCAGTCAAAAGGTAAAAGATGATGACATGACAGGAAAAAAAAAAGGAATTGTGGAAAGAGAGGAGAGCAAAAAATAGAAAGAAAGGGAAAGGATACATATGGGAAAAGAGAAAATGAGGAAAACGTGGAGAAGAGGAGGAACGTGGTAGAGAAGAAAAAAAAATCAACAAGAAAAGGGGAGATGAAAGGAAAGGAGAAAAGAGGAGGGCAGAGCAAAGGAAAGGGAAGGAGCAGAGAAGAGAGGAGAGGAGGCGGAGGTTGAGACAGATGTACACACTCGGTCAGTTTTCCCTGAAGCACTGACAGGTGAACACGCACACGCCCCAGTGGAGAGCTGCACACTTGCCAGCCTTTTCATACGTCTAATGTGTGTATGTGTCTGTCTGCTGGTATCACTGGTGTGTGTGTGTGTGTGTGTGTGTGTGTGTGTGTGTGTGTGTGTGTGTGTGTGTGTGTGTGTGCGTGTCGTATGTACTGTATGTGTGCACGTCTGTGTTTAGCTGTGCACAAACTCTGTCCGCACTGTCCAATCAGCCACGCTTTATTACTTTTCTTTGTGTGCTTTTGAATCTGTTCACGCCTGAATAGGCACCGCCGGTGATCCGTGTGCGAAACGCCAGCTTAGCCCGCAGAGCCGAGGCGAGACTCCATTCGTCTTTACCCGTCCGCTGTCACCTCGTGTGATCGACCGCTAACCTGATACAACCAACAGCTCCGTGATGAAAGCGACCGAACGACGACAAAACAACGATGGGAAAAGGCCATCAAATGGGTCCAATCTGGCACGAGGCAAAAACAAAGAGAGAGGGGGAAAAAAAAAAAAAAAACTGAGTGTGAATTCAAGAAACAGGGGAGCAATCAACAGCGAACAATACGTAAAACCCAACGAGACGGAACGCAAGACAAGAATACGAAGTGAGTTTTGCGCAGGAACCATCTGAAATCGCTGCTGTTCTCCTCTTGTTAAACAACGCCGGAGACTGCTGCTATCGATTAATACCCAGCAAGCAGGCGCTTCTCATCAACACCACAGCCTGGCTGCTCCTGTTTGTTTACTTATTTATTCATGCTGATTTCATTTCTGATGGGAAAGCCATTCGCCTTGCTGCGTTTAAATAAACCCTGATGTATTCATCTATTACAAACACTCACACAGTAAGGGAGTAATTGCAGCGCAGCACTTAATACCCTTTAATTCACCGTAATCACATTAAGCAGTGCCGGTATGTCTGTGTCTGTCTTTGAAGGCTTCTTTCCTGTTTGTCTCGTAGAACTTTCTTTATTTCATTGCAAAACTTACCAAAAAAAAAAAAAAGAAGCTTAATCCAGAAGCCGCTGCGTTCCAAATACAAACCTTTAAATCATTTTTAAAAGCAGTTAAGAAATAAGATCTGCAATCTTGTTTCATTATTCTGTGTTCAGGTCGTCCCTGATTTACCCAATAATGTTGCTGGTTTTTGATCATGTTATTAAGGTTTCTCTCCTGGCATTGATTCTTCTAAAAACGAATCTCTGTTCATCAAGATTACATTTAAATTGAAGTTTTTTTTCCATTCAAATAAATTCCCTAATATCTTTCAGTGATTTGGATTCAACTCGACAGCTTTGCCTTCATTCATTACATGCGTATCTATGAATATGCAATATCCACCCACTGCTCACCTGCAGCTCAATTATATGCAAAGCCTCACCCCACGAGTTGACGGGATTGGTTCCTCAGGGTTGTGACGTATGAAAGTCGAGCTGTCTGAATCTGTGTCATTACATAATTAATATTTTCACAATAACAATGGGACAAATTACTATTTGTAATGTGAAAGACGTCACCGAAAGTGACGAACACGGTGACTTATCATCCAACTCTGCAGCTCCTCTCAGCTCGATAGAACAATGTTGTATCTTTCAGCCAATTGTTTTGGCTTTACGACTTGAACTTCACTGTGTGGGTTTTGTTTTCCAGCCACAGAAAACACTCATCAGGTGGTCCGAAACACAACATCAAATGATGTCTCAGTGCCTCCTAGATATGAAAATAGGTTTGTTATAACATCGATATGTCAACGGTATAAAGTAAAAGTATGTCACTTTCACAATGAACAACACCTAGAATGAAAAACGTTTGAAGAAATAAGCAACTTTGAGTATGACAGCCACAAATAGCAGTTGTATTACAACATTTAAATGACACTGATCTACCTGTATAATAAGACCTAGGATTTAGTGAGGAGATTAAAATGCAAGCAAGGTGAGTAAAAAGGTAAAAGGGTGAAGCAGACTTCAAAGTAATCTCCTGGATAATGTCATCATTCCTTACTGACATTTTTTTTTGGTAAAAAGGTCAACAGAAATCCTGTTCGCAACAAGTGCATCACATGTTTCACTGCTTACTCCTCAAGTCAAATGAACTCACAAAAAAACCCAAAAAACACATTATGGCCGAACCTGTTAAACGCATGTCTCGGTACACACAGGAGGGAAAGTGTGCGTTTCTAGGAGAGTGTAGACGCGAGCAGGAGAAGTAATGCATATCTCTGTGAGGTTTGTAGACTGTCAGTGTGACTTCCAAACCCACTTAAATGACTTCACGCTCTACATCCCTCCCCATCTCATGTGCCCTGCAACCTCAGCAACAACGCATAAAAAAAAAAAAAAAAAGGGTCTATGCAATAGCTAGAAAATGAAAGTCAAACTGAACTCTGCCCACAGGAGGTTTCCCCTTGATATACCTGGACATTTCTGTTGTTCGCTGCGTGTGGTTTCTGGGGTAATTTTGACCAGTTGACTGGGGACAGCATGTCTAATTGGGGACAAACTTGGTGTCTCCATTTGATTTTGTACTGCAGCTGCACTCCGCAGATTTAAAGTGGTTTCTGTCTTAATTGTCAGGCTAAGGTTAGTAATTGGGGTTAGGGTTAGGTTAACTCTCCAGGGAGGGAGTTTAAGTCAGTGCCTTAAAACTATGCTACACCAAAACGTGTGTGCGTGCGTGAGTGTGCGTGTATTTCCCATGCACACTCATGTGTTCATGACAAATCTTGCTTCAGCCGGAGTACCTCTGTTCCCATTTTGTTTCCAATTATAGTCTTTTCACCTTCGGGAACAAGAGATTTCTTTTGACTGATTTGTTTTCTACTATAATTACTCCATTTTAGTAACTTTAATTGGACAACTTATAAACAAATCCCCAATTTCACCAAACGCACGAAAAAAAAAAAAAAAAAGCTAAATATTACCCAATTACCCAGGGACGGTGACGGAAAGTAAGCAAGTACATGTGCTTAAATACTGCGCCACAATAAATGTTTTTAATCCTCTTAGTTCAACTTTGAGGGTTTCCATGTAATACTTTGCGCTGTGCATAAAAGAAACACTGACTATTCATTTGAATGGGTAACATAAAAAAAAACCACATCACATCATCATTTTTCGGCCCGTCCATCCACCCCAATCTCCTGCCTACGCAGAAAGAACTCCTCACTGGATCCTTTGCTCCCATCATAATTACAACAACCACAAGAGGGGGCTGTGACAATGAAACAAAACTAACGGTATTAATAAGCTGCTTACACTTAAGACAAGAGGTCTTTTGATTTTAAATCACATTTTTCATTTATCACCTTCAAAAAAAAAACCCAACAAGACATTAAGTTTAAGCAAGCAGCCCCACAATTTGCAGATTGACTGGCAATCTAGCAGCTAGTTTAACCTCAGTAACTGCACTTCAAAAGTCCATTGCCACATTTAAATCCTGCCAGCTTGTTAAGGCATCACCAGCAATAAACCCTATAATAATAATAATAATAATAATAATAATAATAATAATAATAATAATACGAGAGGAAATCAAAAAGTCAAAAAGAGACAGAGACTGCTCAGAGATTTCTCGCATGTAAGTAATGTGCTGATCATAGAAATGATGATCAGAACTAAGACCAAAGTGTCTTAGAAAAAGGAAAAAAGTAATCAATTCTGAGAAAAGTAAAAGATCTACAGGTATGATTAACATACATATTGCGGATGATAGTTTTCTTTACTATTTATGTCTGTAATGAGATATTTGGAATATGTTTACAAGATCCTACATTGTATCCACATAAGCCTCATTTTATGATAGCTAATCCCACCCTTTTGAACTATTTCTGAGGATTATTCTTTGGTCTCTTTTTAAAATGCTGTTATTTCTGAGTGGTTTTTGATTTATGCTTTGACAAGGCCATGAAAGTCAACCATTCAACTATAAACTGAGATAAACATATCTGCATAATTGCCTCTAAAAATAATCAACCATTTGAAACTGTGACCCCCAAAAACCTCCTGCTTTAAAAGTGCTGTCTTCTCCACTGACTGACTGACATAAAATACCTTCTGTATCCTTTTTCATGACAACAGAGCCACACAAAGCTAACACCGGTGTACGTGGCCCCTGAAGATCCGCGTGTCGAGCCAACCAGAGGGTCTGACAGTATCTCTTGAATTGTCGTCCTTCAAGTAGTCTTTCATCCGTCTTCCAGTCATTTTTCCAAATGCAAAGTCAGAGATCTGAGAAGAAGGCAATTCATTTCTCACCTGCAGGAGATTTAATTCACAATGATGCCTTTAGCTTGATATAAAAGCATAACTTGAAAACACAGTCTGTACATGAAGTGTGTGAATTGCTCCTGCTTTCTAATGTTCCTTTCCTCTGGGTAGACCCAGACTAATAATACTCAGTCTGCTCTCATCTGTCCAGAAATGTACATTGACTATTACAGCTCTCTCTCCCTTCTGTTTCTCCTCCAGGGCTCAAATGAACACAGCAGTAATGGGAACATCACTCGTTCATCTTTTCTCTTCCTCCTCTGTTCACCATCGTTCTTTCCCTTCGCTGGGAGAGAGACTGAAAAGGAAGAGCTTAACAAGAAAAAAAAAAAAGGTGCCTTAACCTCGTCATAACACACACACACACAAAATTTGTCGATTTATATATTTTTTTTTAAACTGAAAAAGAACAATCAAAAAAATGCTAAGTTGCCAGAGTTATAATAACTCTGCAATGTTACACATGATCGGCATTACAAAACTTCAAATATCGTATTTCAAGCAAAATTGGCCCAAACAAATTACAATAAAATGTTCACATTTTATTGTAATTTGTTCAGTGGTTATTGGACTGGAAATTTCACTTGCTGAAATGCTGGTTGTGGCAGATGTAACACCTGTGACAGCCAATTTCTACAAGTATTTAGCCGTTAGTTGGTTTTTTTTCTGATTTTCCACCCTGATTCTGAGCACACTCCTGTTTTTCTTTGTAAAAATTGCATTAAAGGTTGTTTGTTGCTATACATTTGCTAACACTGTTGATCGAAAGATCAAACACTTTGGTAGTTTTAAACAGAGGAGAATTTTATAGCATAGCCCTGGTTGATAACTGACCCACTGCTATCGTCCAGACTGAAATCTCTCAGATGGGATGCTGTGAAATGTTGAACAGACATTCATGGTACACAGAGGATGAATCCTAAAAACATTGTTGATTCGCCTCCCACAGGATGAATTGAAAGAGCATGAATCCTGAGTTGTAACAAAATCGTCAGGTCTAAACTCTTAATATGTTCAGTTAGCATGATAAACATATGCAGAACTTGGATGGAAAACATACCTGCTAAACATAAGCATGTCAAAACTGTCATTTTCTTAGCATGCTTTGACATTTGTTTCAAAGCACTGCTTTGCTTAAATGCAGTCCTAAAAAGCTGGTGGTTTAGCGCTAGACTTTTACTCCTGTTAAGGAGGTAGCCACTGCAGATACGGGCTACAGTGGGATTGTCAGTAGAATGAAAATAAAGGACAGTAGATGAATAATAACAGGGCAAGAGGTAGAGGTGATCTCAGTCCCTCCAATAGCTCCAAACAGTACGAGGGCAATTTACCCTTGAAACAAAAGCTGCGCGGTCATCATACATTTATGTAGAGAGTGTGGAGAGTGTGGAGAATGTGAGATGTTAGGAGGGACCTGTTCATGTGCATGAGATTTTGTGTGTGTGTGTGTGTGTGTGTGTGTGTGTGTGTGTGTGTGTGTGTGTGTGTGTTTATGCAGTTATATGTGCAGTGGTATGAGAGGATATGACAGGTCAGTGCAGCGCTGTGCTGTGGGGAGGGGAAGAATCGACCTTGGCTGTTGTATTGAATTAAAGTTTTTATTCATAGGAGGACATGATGGGAGAGGAAAAGGTCAGGAACATTTTCATGAACCTTATGTTGTACTAAAGACTGCACTTTACATAGTTGATGCTGTGAAATTGTGTTGCCAATTATGTGCTGTGCAACTACAGTGTTGTTTGAAGTGGTAGTTTCAACAGCAGTGGTGGTTGTAGCAGTTCTATAAAAGCTGGTGTCACTACAACATAGTTTCACACAAATCAGTTTATAAAGAAGAAGTAATTATCGCTCATCTCCATGGGAGTTATATGCCAAGATTCTGACTCCAAAGTCATACCATTATTGACTCGACACATTTTTTTCCACCAGGTGTTGAGTTTTCTGGCTGTCAAGATTCACTTTGTACTTGTTACAGACTCACAATTCCCAAAACACATGGCGCTTCAAAAGCCATCATTTCAGAGGAAAAGAAAACTAAAAGGAAAAGAATAATAACAGTTTCAGATGACAGCTGGATGTTTGAATATTAAATAACTGACTGACCGATTCAGTTATGTATTTTTTTTTTTTGATCCCATTAAACATTTAGCTCCTTTAAAAACCAGGAGCAAACAGAGGCCAAAGGTTTTGTGCTGAGAAAAAAAAGCCTCAAGAATACAAAGAAGGGTGTTGTTTAAGGCTCCACAGAGGGTCAAACACATTTGTAATGTGTGGATGAGCTGCCACAGAGCAGCACTACAGGGAGAGTGGCTATATTTGCAGGAACAGGAGTTAAGCGAGATCACGAGGCAATCACAGGCTGGCAAGGCGATGTGAGAGTGGATGATGTGCAGACGAAGAGATGAAAAAAAAAAAGCTGTGGGGTGACAGATTGGAGACTGAGAGCAAAGAGGCTCTAACTACTATCTTCCAGTTACTGCAAGTTAAAAAAAAAAATAAAAAAAAAAAATAAATGAATACAGAGAGTTATAACGATAAGAAAATAGACTATGTTGTTCTTCTAAAACTTTCAAAGCCATCTTGTGAACACAAACCAATTTAGACGGTCCAAATCATTCATTGCAGTTAGCTGGAGGGGTTAACAATAATTAACCGTTTTAAGTGAAGTCTATAATCAATATTTTTATAATAGCAATGTATCAAACAACATTGAGAAAGACTGAGTTTTAGCTTGTTTTGTTGTACACAAAACACCTGCTCAGCATGAAATGGCAAAGTAATCGAGTAGCTAGTGAACAAAGAGAAGCATTTAATAGTTCAAAGATACCACAGGGCAGCGACAAAAGCAGCAGCACATGTTGAGAGACTCTGCGCTACACACTAAATTCACTGTGACAGTCGGCCGAAGGAAATGCTTGCAAGCATTAAGAGTTTTTATTTTTTTTATTTAGAGGATGAGGATGTTACGGCGTTACACAAGCAACTCTTGCTATTGCAGGTTTACTGAAAACTGGCAGATCACTGCTGAATACAGGGAGTGGCCCCAGATAACACCCCTGTGGAACTCCAAAAACAACAAAGCTCGGCTTCTCAACAGACTACTACGTTTCCCTTTCCAGTAATATATTTCATGTAAAGACAGCGTATATAGAGAACATATACAACTTGACATGACTGTGTATATTATACTCCAACACACAGACGCACTTTTCATGCCAATAAATTCTAAAATTTAGCTTATATCACAGTTTTTTTTTTTTTTTTTTTTTTGCAGTTTCAGTGCAGACATGACATGACATTACATTACATTTAGCTGACGCTTTTATCCAAAGCGACTTACAATTAGTGCTTTTCAACCATGAGGGTACAAAACCCAGAACAACAGGAATCAAGAAAATACAATTTCTTCAAGAAAGCCAAACTACAAAGTGCTATCAGTAAGTGCCATTTTAAGTGCTACTAAAGTTCTACTGTTCAAGGTAAAGTCGGAAGAGGTGTGTTTTTAGTTTGCGGCGGAAGATGTACAGAGTTTGCACACACACACGGTACACATGGGTACAAATAACACCATGTTCACCACTCTACCACAGACACCTGAGATGTGGCATTGTAATGCCAGCTGCCGGGCTTTTATCTTTGGCATGTCTGATTTCTTCAGGCTGCTCACGGCCAAAATATTTCCAAAGCTGCCAAGCAGCCAAAACATTTCCAAAGCTGCCAGAGATGATCACAGACACACACACACACACACACACACACACACACTCACACTAACTCAGATGCTGGTAGTGGGGGGTCATCTATCAGGTCACAAAACTAAGATTGCTGCTGGGCTCTTGGGTAACGACAGATGTACAAGTGTGACTTTGCAACGCTGTATGAATGCGAAGAAGGGCAGAACTGGCGTATAAACCAGCATATAAAAAAAAAAAAAAAAAAAGGGGTTACAGACATCTGGAAGTCTAAACAGAAATCTAATTAATAGCCTCATTTTCACAGCGTGTCAAAGCAGCAGCAAGCGGAGTGTGTACAATTTAAGTTATTTGTTGTTGACTAAATGTTATACAGCTTCTCGAGACCCAGGGCAAGTTCCCGTGTGTAGCTAACCACCCGCTGATGAAAGTTAATGGGGTTTAGCCCCGAAGTCAGCAACAATGTGCTAGCCTAACCTGATCTGGATCACTTAAGGCGGACTGACCTTTAAGGTGGACCGGGCTGCTGAGTTCAGCTTAGTTTGTAACGTTCATTAAAAGTAGTCAAGGACAGTGGACATGAGGAAGGACAGATAGTGTTTGATGTCTGTGTTCGTTTTTTGTTTTTAAAATGTAAATGTTTAAACAATATTTTGTTATATTTAAAATATAAATTCATTATAATTCTGTTCTGAATTTATTATTATTTCAACTGGTCAAAAACCTTTCAAATCTCACAGACTGGCCAAAATTTCAACAGAAGATATCCTCTGGGCCGCAGGAATGTGAAGAGTAAATATCTGCACTTTTGGTAAGAATTTTGGCACGATAGTAGTTCTTATGAAAAAAACACAAGTTTCTTTCATTGATTTCATTACATTTTATTTGCAAAAAATAATTTTACCTTTCAATCAAGTAAAAAAAAAAAAAAAAAAAAGGCAATAAAAAAAAAAAAAGGAAAAAATAAAATCAAACCAAAAATTCAATAATCTAACATACAATAGTATACAGATTGTTAGGAGTATTAAATCCTGTTTTTTCCTACTCAGGTGAACCTGGAGTTTAGGGCAATAGGCCATAAATTCAAAGTGACCCATCACAGCACAAAAGCTTTATGACTCTCACACACACACACACACACACACACACACACACACACACACACACACACACACACACACACACTTTCTCCAGGCCTTCCCCACAGTGGCCTCATGCAGGGCGATGGAGTGTCAGTCCTCTTTGGTTGCTGTGAACAGGGAACAGGTGTGGCAGTCGACAGATGAGGAGGTCCGTCTCCCCTGCCTTCTGAATAAAACACCATCTATCTCCATCTCAAACTTTCTCTGCAGTCACTCTTGTCACACTAACTGTATTCTCAAAACAACATATGTTTAAATCTACAACTTTACAATGAGGCACACAAAATTCTCCCAGAGTGAAACCTTGTGAAGGAGTTCTGCCCATGGCCTGTGTAATTTGTGAAAAAAAACCTATTTCTTCCCAGGTAAAACTCAAGAGCTACTGTCAATATGGAAGCAATATGTCCTATTTTCCCTCAGGAAATGCAAAAAAAAATGTGACCTAATAAGCAATGCTGACTATGTGCCAAATCAGATTTCAGATTACGGGGCACAGACAGATGGGAACCGAGAAGGGGGTTCCTCCAGAAACAGCATCCCCCCACCTGTCCTGATACATGACCTCCAACCTGGAGCTCGCCACAGGGCAGATGATTTATTGAAGCAGATGGGGGAGGGGGGGGGATTATCACACTGGTGTTTCTACGATGTTTTAGCCCAATAATCACAAATTACATGTTGATTTCTCCCCGGCTTTCTCTAGTGTCATTTCTAACAACCTGAAGAAAGGTTTTTCCACTATTCTAGCTTGAATTTTGATCAATAAACTCAAAGGGATTAGAGGAAAACTCAACCTGTTACAGTCATAATGTGTTTTCTTCATGAAACCCTCAACCACACTGAAAAGGAAACTGCCTTCATTTCAAACCCATCTAGTACATAGAGATATTTCACACCAAAAAAAAAAACTTACTTGAAATGCTATTTGGGCTTTAGGAAAAGTCAGGGGATCATCAAAGTCAGTAGGATTCTTCCAAGTTTCATGAGTACTTGCACCAAATTTTCTCTGTTCAATCGGTGAGATAGAGCAGATTTACAGACCACTTTTGCCACTCTGGAGCCAGGTCGCTAACATGGCTTCAAATAATGTAGTTCTTTCTTTTGATTTTTCCATTTTAACATCCCATCAGTAAGATGTAAGACTTTGCTCCTACTGAGACTTTTACCTTCTGTCCTGCGTCATCTACTCACAAGGAATCTTTTATTGGCTACTGAAGGTGGCCCAAAAGCGACAGAGGTCATAGCGGATGGCGTAAATCTGCTGTACGGTGACCCGGCCGTCCCACCAGAGGAAAACCTCCATAGACAATGTAAATCTCTCCGTCTCTCTCTCCTTAGCTATAAATGTCAACTTCAAGAGCGGACAGCATATCCAACATTCCCCAAAGACGGAACAAACACGCTAACACACACATACTGTATACAGCTGGATAGACAACGCGCACACAGGCCAGGGGAGGTCTTCGTAGCTGAAAACAATTTCAGAGCAAAGCTGCTCATCCCAGAGGACAAAACCATATCAATAAAACTGTAAAATATTGCCTCATTGACCTGGTTTTCCTCCTATGTAAAAGTACATGCGTGCTCCTAAGTAACAGCAGACTGCCACATGAATCTACACACACACACACTCGATCACGTGTTATTAAGTGTTTTTACCTAAATGACAAAGTATGGCAGGACTTTTCAAAGGTTGACATAAAGCTTTAGACGGAGTAAGAACCCTATTCTCCAGTCTCAAACTCGTGTGTCTTTTATGCAGCCACTAAACCATCCACCAAGCAATGTCCAGTTACGTCAGCAAACATTTAAATGACACCGAAACATAATCAAGTAAGTTTCCATGAGAGGGTCTCATGTCTCCCAACTTCCTATAAAAAGTGAATTTGTACATTTTATGAGCCAGCAATGTAAATAAACACTTAAAAAAAAACTTCAGGAAAGAGACAGCATTACTTATAAAAGCTGATGCCCTGAGTCTAGACTGAAAAGCCCTCAGAGAAAAGCTATTTGGTGGCGTATCCGCTTGGTTTGCAGTCCGTCATTTGAACAGCACTTTATTTTTGTTTTTCTTTGCAGTATAAGAACGAGGAAAATGCAAAATGATCATTTACCCAGATGCTACAAGAGGGCAGTTCACGGATGACCGAGAACACAGGAAACTAAGGGGCAAGAAGGAAAATAACAGAAAGAACTGGAGTTACTGGAACATGTTTAAGGACATTCGCCAATTGTCACGGAATCATTAATGGGTTGTTTTAAGTATAAGTTAACACACGCAAGGCCGTGAATTCCTCTTTTTGTAGGTCACACTCGCTACAATCGGCCATAATCATCCACACAGGAGATCTTCATCAGTGTCTCGTGTTGCTTTGCATGCTGCACTCCCTACTGTCAGACAGATGGGACCCTTTTAGAAATATCACCCCATGTCCCCCCCCCCCCGCCCTGCCTGCCCTGATACGTATCCTCCAACCTGGAGCTCACCACGAGGCTGATGGCAGACTGTACGACACCTCTGAGGGGGGGCGGGAGGGGCGGAGGGAGGCCATAAAGCCAGCGAGGGAGTTTGAAACAATCGTACGGCCGGTTTGCGTGTTGTAGCTCAACAATTAAAAAATGATGCTCATATTTGATATTTATCTTCTAGGCAGCGACTTTGTTTCAGACACCTGAAACCTGCTTTAAGAGGTCACCCCTCAAAGGCAGTTGTTGTTTTTTGTTTGTTTCTTTGGTAATATTGCAGACATCCAATCGCAAGCAAGAGCCGTTTAAAAAAAAAAATAATAATAACATCCTCATTGTATGCATGTAAGCAATGACATTTAATATCGGAAGCTGCATTTTTTTTTTTAAATATTTTTGACTGCAGCCTCTATCATACTGGGGCTGATACAGTTGTTACGGTAACTTGTTTGCAAACACATCTAGCAGACACAGAGTGATATTAGCGTTCATCCTTTTTCTCAGCATTGAGAGCATTTTGGCTTTAACCTCCGTGAACTCCAGAGGAAAATATCTGGCTCTTTAGTTGCTGAATGCTCCACTAAACAATATTAACCGTGTAAGCGAGCCGTTTGGTACTGTGCGGGGTGTGTACAGTAGGTTTATCAGAACTTGTTTGCAGGAGAGAGCTGCCTGCTGCTGCTGGAAACTGGGTTGATGAGAGTTTGATGAAGGTTTTGATGCTAAAAAAGGACTGTACTCATAAGCTGCTGTTGGGAAATCAAACCTGAAAGACAATTAAAAGAAAACAAACACGGACACCGTAAAAGAGAAAGGATCATGTCAGTCCGGCAGCTATTAATACGTAATGTCTGGTCTAATATACGTTTGCTGGGCTCGCTTACCTGTTTGTTTAAATTCTTTTGTTTTATGTGAAACCGTCTAAACTTTAGAACGCAAGACACATTTTAGAGAAATGTCTTGATAATTAGGTGCAGCAAATAAAATAAAAGTTTCAGAAATTCCCACAAAGCAGAGTATATACATTCTATAAACGCTTGTGGAAGTGACCGAATTGCTGCAGTCCTGAAGCAATAATGCCTTGCCGTTTGGTATAAAAGTTTGATAACTAGGTTACAATCCAGACTGACATATTTCCATTTTAAAATGCGTAGCTTTTGCTCCGTTTACGCAGGAACGGATCTCATCAGCGTCAGCGAGTCAAAGCATTTTACCAAATGTAGCCTCTACCTGGGCGCCCTGCACACATCGATAAAATCCCTCAGTTTAAATGTAGGTTCATCTTCCATTTGAACAACTTATTTCACTCGTTTAAAAAAAAAAAAAAAAAAAAAACGGCTTCTCTGTGCACAACCAACCTGCTAGCATCGAATGATAGCATGTGAGGCATTTAGTGAACATTGGTAAATTGTAGCATCTAGCAATAGCTTCATATGGATGTTTAGGGGTAATTTGTTAACTGTTAGTACAGAAAACAATCTGATTTACACTCTCCCCCTCTAAACTGCATTAAACTAAAGATGTTTAATATCATTTTCTTTTCTTTTTTTTTTTTTTTTTTAAATGGATTTTATAAAATTGGTATAAAAAAATAAATAAAAAAAAATGTTCAGGAAGCAGCATTCAAGTTAAGGTATCGGTAATTGTATCGAAAACTTTTGAATGATATCCAGCCCCGAGATGCTTGGTGCTTTAAGACAGAGATGGACAGCTAGAACGAAGCAGTGAGAGGTTTGAAGGTATAATACAAAATGGGAAAGTTGCAAATATGCAGGCTTCAATAACTATTTGAAGGGTGTGATGGATATGTTGGGAGAAAGGCATATTACCGCCACTTCTCTTGATCACCACACTTATTTTCTCGTACGACATCCAGAAGAATGATGGCTTACTGCAACAGTTCACACGGGCAAAAACAGGTTGTGGAAAAAAAAAAAAAAAAGCTCTTTGGAAAGGGATTTCATAAGTCAAATTCTTAGGATTTTAGTTCAAAATGAAAACACGGAGTCCATAGGATGTGTGCTCACATTTACTCACACAGATGAGCTCCAGCTGTCAATTTATAATAAAAAGCTGAGAGGGTTGGGGGGGGGAGGAGGAGGGGGGGGGGGGTAACTAAAACACCTCCTCTGCCTCGATTACGCAGCTCTCCATCCACACCGGTGTCTCCCAAAGAGCCGTCAGCCGAACAGCCTCACCGAGCGCACGGCGAAGGTCAGTTTGACAGGGCGAGATGAGGTGTTGATCAACGTGACAGAGCCAAGTAGAGTAAGGTAACAGGGTAGTGGGTCATGCACAAAGAGCCATCAGATGTGGTTTTCTTTTTTACACACCAACGTACCAAAAACAAAACTCCCGCTACACACCGTTTAGTCCAATTATGGTCGCAGTTCGTCCTTCACGACTGGTTTGCAGAACCAACCTCGACAGCTTTGCTTGAGGCTCACGAGAAATAGAATTTTGCTTGATAAAAATAAGGACTAGAATTAAATGACAATTATTTGGTACTTTGGCCACTTAAGAGTGCAAGTGTGGAATATCGCAAACCACAGTTTGGGAATCACTGGCTTAGAGAGTGAAGGTGAACAGAGGGAAGGCTCCAAATAAATGCGAATGTTGACCCACGTTTTTTTTTGGTAAACGTGTAAAAAAAAAAAGCCAAAAAAAAAAAAAACGTAACCGTTCGTTAACAAGTTTGCTACAACAACTTCATAGGATGTGTTTTGTTTACAGCTTGTGGCTTGCTATTAAATTTTGAGTGAAAGTTAAACATTCGGAATACTTCCACCCCGCCGTATGTTAAAAGTGCCGTTTCCCTCTCAGTGCAACTTTCAAACTCCCCCTCCTATTGTGTTGTGTTTCTGCAGAGTGTGCAGAGCATGTCAAAAAAAAAAAAATAAATAAATAAAAATACTCTCCAACATTAAACACTTACAGTAGAAACTGCTGCTGTTAGCTGGATCGCAGCCTCACCGCTGATGTTCCCAAGCTGCCTCGGTGTCAACGGTACATACCCGCCAGTATTCTACATACGGCGATGACATCACCCGAGGGCACCAGGCTTTTTCTCATACTTTTTTTTTTTGCACATGAATATTCTACACCCGACATATGCTTTAGACTGCACGCAGGAATATGGTCTCGCTTTGCCGTGAACAGCGTGCTGTAGGAGATCTGCTGCTGCCTCGGGTGAGCTCTGTGTTTTTCAGTGGAGCATCTTTAAAAGAGAAAAATAAAAACAGCTTTTTTCAGCTCCGTCATTGTTATTATTAATGTTACACAGCACATTCACCCCCACAAACACCCATTAAAGTTCCTTTGAAGTTCAGATGTTCTTTGATCAGTTGCCGCCAATGTGATATGTAAAATTGATATTAGTCATTTTCAGACACCAGGGAAACAATTAATAATCTGTAAACTCTAAAGACTGCTGTTAGTTATGTGATTTTTTTTTTTTTTTTTTTTTTTTTTTTTTAATACACTGCATTAACTTATGAAAAATATGTTTCCCTATGTCAACAATGAAGAATATGATGCACCCCAGACAGAAGATAATATTCAGGGTATTAATGTGCATTATCAAACCACTGACTTGTTGCTGTAATCACTACTATATTTTATCGCACATCATAGACTCTGATTTAAAAACACGTTTGTGTACTAAATCAAAATCCAACTTTGAGTGTAGGAATAAATGTTTTAGCCAGTACAATGTGTCTGTGTTGATATAATGAGCAAACTATACATATAAATCATTTGTCATTGCAGGTATTACAATTCTGCGCCTGAGGCAGTCCGCCGTGATTGATAACTTAGATGATTACACTTTGCCGATGGGAGATGGAGGAAGAGAGCAAAGGAAGGGACATAATGACACTAATGATAATTACAGAATTGCTAATACGTGAAACTTCAGCAAAGTAGCTCTTCCCTCAGACCCAGACACAGCAAGATATCCTTTGATCCCCTCCAATCATCAGAGACACTTAGCTAGGGTGTAATTTCAATATAAAGGTAATAGTATATACTGCATATGCAAACTCGAAAGCACCAACTAACGGTCTGATGGCGACACAGCCTCTGGGAGCTAATATTTCAGGAGTTCCAGTGTAGCCAGCAAATATCTGGGCCGAGATTTCCTCTTCTGTGCGTCAGTCGTTGTTTCCAGTCCAATTAACTTAAGACGTAAGAACATTGTTTCAAAAGAAGCCAGTTTAAACTCGGTTTTACAGATTAAAATCAAGATGCTGATTAAACAGCAGGATTTCTGCAAACGTGTGCCAAAATAAAACCATGTAAATCTAACAGATTAATTTATTTGAATAAATAGCTTTTTAAATGGAGCCTTTCCCAACATGGCTGCTAACAGATGTCCTCGTCATTTCTCCCATAAGACCTTGCGTCCTGGAGCCTTATCCTTGAATCGTATTTGGTCATGCAGCCTGTGTGGCCGTATGAAATATGTCTGCTTCATGTCAACCTTCATTAGAGGGACACATTACCCTCACAAACACAGTATGACACTCTATATCACAGGAACATATGGCCATTAATTCATGGATGGTGTCATGCTAATGAAGAGAAGCCTTTCATCAAGTGGATGGACCTCAGAGTGCACATGCATGTGTGGAGAGTTTTAAAAAAAATTTTTTTTAACAAGGACTGATAGGATGTGACGTACATTAAATCTACCAACCAACAACACAACACAAAGAACTCACCCGTTAGTCAAAATAATTACTTTTAAAGTACCATTCATACAGGGGGTGGTGGTGGTGGTGGTGGTGGAAGGGTTGGGGGGCATGGTGATGCCAAAAATGAAAAATTACAATATACAGAGGTCATTGCAGATTTTAAATACATTTGATGGGCTGTATCGGAGGAAGACTCTGACCAAAAATAGTGGATGGGGTTTCATAATTAACATCTTCAGGATTTTACTTAAAAGTGACGTGTCGCCGAAAATATCTTATTTGCTGGCAAAGGACATGCAAATTAGTCCCTATGCTGCTGCACTTTGAATCTCTTGAGCGAGGAATAATTAGATTAGTTGATTACTTCCCAAAACAGAGACTGAGCGAAGGACATCATTTGATTAAAATCATTGATGCTGTTGTCAGAGTGACAGTTTTGCTTGGTCTGTTGGTCTTTGTGTGGATGACTGTTACTGGTCCCATCGTCTCTATTAACTCTTCAGCCATGTTGTAACATCTTGAAATGAATTGCTTACCTTCATGGTTGTCTGCAAGTTCCTTTTTTTATACGTTAATGTTGCTGTTACTCTGTCACAATGTATCCAGATCTCAGAAAGTTAAAATGACTTAAATATAAATATGAAGATGCTTATTATGCAGAATTGCATATTTCAGAATAACATATTATCTTATTGGGGTATCATTTTGATGCATGATATTGCTTTAAAATTGCAGCTGGTAAAGTTGGGGCTAAATTTAAATAATTTAAAGTATGTTCTCTTTTGTAAATTTCCCCCAGTGTTTAGACTAAGAATAAATCATGATATCTATATTGATTATTTTGTACCTTTAATCTGAATCTGTATAGTAAGTGGAAAGTGAAAATATCAAATAAATGTAGTGAAAAAAACTGAGATGTGGAAAATGGAAATGCTCAAGAAAACCAGAAGACCAAGATTGTACTTGATTAAATATAAGTGCACTTAATAAATGGAAATGTAGCCTACACAGGCACCTTCCACCGCTGCTACTCTTTTAATTTGCTGCTACAGCTGCCGTGGAAAACTCCCCATAACTTTAAAACGCGATAACAAACAACATCAGCAGTCCAACAAATTTGTTTTCCCTGAATTTTTGCTGCGTCACGTTGGCAGGCCTGTCCCGACAGTGTGCCCCTATAGCAGCTTGCTAATGACTGTTCTCCCAAACCGGACCTGACGGCGTTCTGTGACCGCAATCAGAACGTCACGGCGTCTAAATGAAGAAAGTGGAGTCGGTGGGGAAAAAAAACAAACTCCCCCAGGCGCTGCGGGACGGGCCGTCCTCCTCAAAGCAACGTCCATCGTGCGCAACGCTGCCTCTTTGCCTCTCCCGTTGTGTAAATCTTTACATTTTGGTGTTCTTTGTGTGTATTTCTGTACGTTGTGTTGTGTGCTGACATGTAAGAGCCGGACAGGCATCCCTCTGTGTTCGCCGTTACTACGTGTTGGTCACCGTGTGAATGACTCACTGCTTCCTGATGAGAAAGTGTGTCAGTCACACTCCAACAGTGACGGGCTGATAATCACCTCCCAATTAGCCTTTATGAGGCTCGGCCAAGAAAACACGCGCGCAGACAAACCAAAAAAATACACCGAAAACAAAAACAAAATACTCCTCCGGCGTCACCCGCCTGCGCGACCTTCGACCCTCGGCTCGAGTCGTCTTAATTTGTGCTGCACGGGTCAAACCAGCATCCCCTGCAGGGGTGGACGATTGCAGTGAGAGCAGTTTAAATCTTCAGGTATCATACAACACTAATGGGTTTGCAAAACACCCACTGCAGTCTTGTTTTTCTCGGTGAGATAAATCAATAGGAATAGTGTCTTAATCCACCCACATGTTTCAGAGCGGGAGTAGGAGGGATAAAAGGAGTAACTGATGGACATAAGAAGGGATTTAATACAAAAAATAAAATATAACTTTTAGAGTAAAAATAGATTTCAGTTAAGGGTGTACAATATATATATATATATATATATATATATATATATATTTATTTATTTATTTATTTTAAACAGAGTAGACAGGCTCATATGTTTGCATAGAGAGGAGGTGAGGCTTTACAAGAGAGCTGGAGAACTCACTGCTCTCAAGGGTGTGGATGCGAATAAGAATTGAAGACAGCGGAGGGAGGGAAGAGGGTAGCAAAGGAGAGTAATAACTGGGCGAATGCAGAGCAGGATGACGGAGAGAAGAGGAGGCTTATTAAGGGGAGGTGGGGGAGAAGAGAGGTGAGCTGTGTTTGTGCCAGTCGGTGCCAGAGTGGCTACGACCAGTCCCTCTGTTTTGGCTGGCAGATGGGTCCTGTCGTGGTGCCGCCTGAAGGATGGCGTGCCATGCCGACGCCTTCCCTAGGAACACACACGCACGCGCGCACGCGCACACACACATGCACACACACTCTTGCAATTTCACTTCCTTTCTTGCCAGCATGGCCGCAGCACTGACAGATTGAGAGCAAACAGGCAGGCAGGCAATCAGCTCAGACACCTGAGAGCGCCCTAAGGATCCCAGCTCTCGCTAGCTGGCGGAAGGGACTGCTGGCTACGCTGCAAAACACCAATTAGGTCCTCCCCAAAAAAAAAAAAAAAAAAAAAAAGCTCCATTAAAAGACCGATTAAAGAGCCATTACAGAGTAATGAGATGAGCGGTACCTGTTAGGCCTGAACCAACCTGAACCAGCGGAGGTACAGCAGACGCAGCACCTAAGACATGTCATTTTATTGGACGGCCACGTGGTCAGACATGATGCTCAGCCTCTGTCATGTCGGGGTGCACTGTCAGCACAGCCTCAGAGGGTCATAGCTTATCATCGTATCCATTCAAACTTAATCCCTTTTCTTGTTTTTAGTGAACGGTGAAGAACTGATGAAGCAGAAGAGTCCAAAAATAACCCTTTAAAGAAGGCGTTCCAAACAAGCCGCTTTGACATCAATTGATCCATATTTGCAGTGGAGCACATCCAGGGAATGAAGAGGGACCGTTTCCTGTAGATCAGTGATGAAGTGAGCTGCCACTGAATCCCCTATTCAGTCGTTAAAACACAGTGGACTTCACAAGGGCAAGGTGAAGAATGGCTCATGGACGGAGACCGAAATTGTTGTGAAATCACTTATCTGTGTGATTACTTTCTATTTCTATTTCTATTTCTATCCACCGATGTGGCCTCTCCAGACCAGTTTCTGAATCTGTGTGTCTGTGTGTGTGTGTGCGTGTGTGTGTGTGTGTGTGTGTGTAAAGCCCAAGACGGACAGAGACAAGTGTTCTTCTGCTTGATATCGCAGCCTCCATCAGGACCAATCAATACAATCCTTCAGAATTACTGTCACAACAAAATGAATTGCTCTGCCATGCAGAGAATACACATACACACACACACACACACACAGAGCCAAAGTTTGTATGCTGCTCACCCGTCCCTGCGCACACGCACATTGACATTTATGATGTTTACTAAAGCGAGCAGCGCGCTCTAAAACATTTTGTATGTTCAGTTGATACAACAAAGTGACTGCACGGCCAAATAGATCAAACAAGAAGATCCGGGTCATGAAACGGCGTTCCTACCAAAGACTGACGGTGCGTTATTAATTCCTCCCACATTACAATAGTGAAGCCAAAATATCTTGTATCCTATAATGACATGCTGTTGTGATTATGTTTTTACAGAATGTGTTTAGCAAGTTGCAGAGAATGACAGCATCCATAATTTGTTTTCTAACATCCACTTCTAATATCCACAGATTTTATTTTTTTAAATGATTCAATAATTTGTTTATACATTTATTTGATTAATAATTGAATATTCGCCCCACCCAACACTCAGGTTTTTATAACAAGACAGATTTTAAAAGGACAGGATGATTGAATGGACTACTCTGCCAATGCTCTTATATTGATACCCCATATTTGCCTCAATCTATAAAATAAAATATTAATATTTTATTTTGTTGTCATACAAACATCCTCTCCTCTTCCCTGCTGTCCGTCTCCACCTCTCTCCCCATTTGAGAGAGGATCTGTCCTTGTTACAGGGTGGCCCGTTGACTTTGGCGGGAAAATGGATATCATGTATCCTTGGGGTCACATTTGTCTTCATCGATATCGTGCAGAGGCACGGAGACACGCGGCGAGAGAAGCAGGCAGTGACACAGAGATGGTCAATAAGTAATAAAAGGAGAGGACAACAAGATGAAGAGAGAGTGAAGGACGCGGGAAGAGAGAGACAGACGGGGAACTGGGACACAGAAGGACGAGAGAAGACGGAGGGAGCGAGAGAACCAGACGAGAAACTATCTTCAGATGTCTGCTGGCCGCTTTGGGCATCTGGGACGGGAGGACGAAGCGGAGGATAGGTGCGAGGTGATTAAAGTACCGCGTTGGCCCCGTGAGGACCGACAGACCCATCTCCTCCGTTCGTATTTTCCTTCACCCAGAAAATCCAACTCCACTCCACCTCTCCTCCAGTCGTAGTCACATGAGACCGCCTTGCAACAGCTGGCCTCAATGTCAGCGCAGGGCCGCTGCTCTGGGATCAGTGGAGGAACGCAGCAAGGAGACAGATGCCGGGAACTAATGGCCGTCGTTACGGACACACCCACTCCTCTGCACGAGGCCACGCTGAGGAACACAGTTACAGACGTGCACTTCGCACTTTTTTTTTCTTTTTCCGTCTCATATTGTTTATTTTGTGCGTCTCTGTGGTTATTCTACGTCTCATTTCCATTATTTGGTCTCTTTGTGGTTTTTGCATCTCATCGTGGTTATTTTTTTGGGTGTAATTTTAGCCTCACCTTGGGGTCATGTGCATTTAATTTAGCTCTTTCTGCGTCACAATTTGGTCATTTTCATCACTTTTGTGTCACATTTGAGACATGGTGCAAATCTCTGTAGCCATTCTCCGTCTAAATGTGGTTGTGACTCAAAGTCAAAATTCGTCACCAAAATTCAGAGCTCTCGTGTTCCCAGGTAAAGTAGCGCTGCCAGCCTCGTCGCGTACGACCAAATTTAACAGCTTACTTTGGAAAGAATGCAAATATGAGGAACATCGATTTTTTTTTTTTTTAACTTATTGCTGTGAAACGTTTTAGCAGTTTCTGTGGATGTTTGAAATACGTTTCCCCCATGAAACAGAAACCAGGCTGATGATGGAGTCAACTTGAGGTTTTCATAGTCATCTTTCAAGCCTGCAGGTGGTGATACTCAGAGACGTTTCTTCACCAATGACGTGAGAACATTCAGTATTTGCAGGCCAAAGCAAACACTACCACGATAAGTAATTACATTTCTTCATGTTTGACCGACAGCAGACAGATCATGTTTACAAATGAACCCAAATCACTGATTTGCGGGCCGTACCAGCTCATCTCGTTGCGATGAGTAAATTCGAAACGAAAGTGTCGTCTGGACGAGACGAGAATAGAATCGCTGTCATGCGACTTTTTTTTTTTTTTTTTTTTATTACACCGTCGTGAACACAATAACGTTCTGATTTTTTTTAGATGAACGTGAGAAAACAGGCTGAAGTGTTGCAGAATCTGAGAACCGGACAGCACTTCGTTTTCTGCGTCTGCGCGGCTAATCATAGTTTCACACATGACTCGATGAGATGGTTACCACTTCATTAGCAAGTAAGTGCAGCCAGTTTCGTATAATAAAAAATGTATGATGGGCTAATAAAGGTGGGTATAATGAGTTTTATGTTCCGTTTGCAGGCCTGCTTGGGCACCACACACACACACACACACACACACACACACACACACACAGCACTAAATCCACAGTTCATCATCCTCATCATCCATCCTAGCGCATCCTCCTCTCCAACCTGGAGCTACACAGTTAATACGTAAAGTCCCAACACGGCCCGCACTCACACACACACACACACACACACACACACACACACACACACACACACATACACACTCACACTCACACACACTGTGGATCCATCTGTGAATACACAAACAGAACAAGGTCACTTTGGGCATCTGTGTGACCAGCGGTGTTGAATATTTGGACTGGAAACCGCACTTGATGCCACTTCAAATAACGCCCGGCGCCAAACAATTGTCACCCATGTTTGGTGGGTTTGTACTCGTTTTCATTCACTCAGAAGAGCTGCTTTTGTTGGCCGAGGACCAACTGGAGAAGTGACCAACAGCGTGTTGTCTTTGTTTGTTTGATGGCGCTGAAAACAGTTATTGACAAAGCACACACAGGGGAGAGGAGAGATATAGTCTCGGGGAAAAGAGGGGGAGGAGGAGGAGGAACGTTTTGATGAAGACAGAAAATGCTGAGGGAACAAATAGGGGAAAAGAAAACAGCACTGAGAGCCGAGCAATAAAAACAGATACATGTCCTGGTAATGTATTTTAATTCTGTCCAGGTGTGCTGCTAGTCTTCACAGCAGTCTGTAAAACTTTGCATTTGCTCGGTGATACCGCGTGTATTAAGACGCATTGAGATTGCACTACCTTAGGGTTGGCATTTTATTTGTACCTTTTACGATTTCTTTGACCTCCGTGTTCCAATTGTATATAGACGAGGCCATGGAGGTGTATACAGTGTATTCAGCACATATGTATATACAGTAGGGGTAGGAGAGAGTGTGGGAGGAAACTTTTTTTTTTTTTTAAAAAGCAAAGAAGAAAATGTGGCTACGGTATATGCTGAACAAACATGCTTACACACAACCATAAACACTCACACACACACACACACACACGAACAAGCCTGGGCCATCCCTGTAGCTGACCATCAATCTTCACTGACACATTATTAACCATGATAGCTCTGGTGGGTGTATCTATATTGGGAATGAGTAAATAAACAGAGAGCCAAACACATTCACACACGCCGATACGTGCACGCCTCTCATACACGGTTGTGTTTTTTCCAAGTGTCGTACGAGCTATCCGTCATGCTTTGAGGGGAAAATACATTTATAACTTCGTATCTTCATCCGACTGCCGCAGTCTAAATAGAAGTCGCCTTGGCGGGGAACACAACAGGCGCGACCGAAGATGCTGCTTAGTGAAGTCCACCAGCCTATAATCACACGGCACAAACATGCACGTTACGACCCACAACAAACACAAATACGGTTTCTACAATGGAAGCTGGTGAGCAACAAGTCGTGCTTTATCTGCAAAAAATTTTTTTGTTTGTTTTAGAATATATATATATTGTTGTCATTGTTTTTAAAGTCATATTATCCTTAATCACCCTCTTCTTTGCAGATCATCTGCTCGCCAATGATAACATATTTTTCTTATGATCAATATACAGAAATAAAAAAACAGTTCATTACTAATTTCAACGGTGTGATTTTAACCTCTTTCCATCTCTCAGCGGTCTTTCTGGATGTCTCGACAGATTGCTCGTGTTTAAGCGCCTACATGCGTTTAATCTCTCCGCCGCTGTCGTTTACCTGGACGGGCCGCTGACTCGACCGCTGCAATGTTGTCTTTAAAAAGTCCATCAGACGGCCGCGGCTGATTCAGACCTCTGCTGCCAGACTCGTCACTAACACCGGCAAAGCAGATCACATGAGTCCATCTTGCCACATTTTATTAAATTAAACTGGAGGACAGTTTATTAATATCTCGCACTGCTGTGCAGCAGAACTTTGATGTTTACCTACTGTTTTATCCGTCTTATTATATTTTTAGCATATTTTAATATTTTAAATCATTTTAAATTCTATTTACGTGTCTTTTTGTTTTGCCCAGTGTTCTTTCATATCTCGTCTTAATGCCTTTCTGTCTTATCCAGAGTGCTTTGAATTGCCTTGTTGAAAAGGACCATAAAAATACTTTTGCCTTGGCTTAAGGGTCAAAAGGACCAGAGGGATGTATCGGCAGAAATGTAATATATAATGGCATATTCATAATTATATTTTCATTAGTTCCTAAATCACCTGAAACTGAGAATCGTTGCATTTTTGTCCACTTAAAATGAGCTCTTCATATAGGCACCAAACACTGGCTCGCTAGAAAGGGCCTATGGCCACCATAGATTGTCTTGCACCCTTGGAGGAAGAGGCGAGAGGTGTTCAGGTGTAATCCCCAACTTCACCTCTAGAGGCCACTAAATCTTACACATTGCGCCTTTAAGCATGTCTGTTTTGTTTACTTTGTTTTTGAGGACACGCATGCCCACATGCCACCAGTTTCATGATATTCCCACTGACCAAGACACGCAAACGCACAATTTGTGATTTGTAATTGTTTTGTAAGGAAAGAAAATGAACATCATGCATTTAGTGAGAATGTTTGGTGTTACGTAAAGGATCTGAATACTTGAGCACAAGCTTGCAGACCCGTCGGAACCCAAAACACTCCTTTTAAAATTTGGGCTAGATTGGATAACAAACTAAGAGACTGCCACTTTGTCTCGTCTGTTTCTTGCTTGAATTTACACTTGACCGTCAGTAATGAGCAGCAATCTGATCTGCACAAAATGCTTGAAGAAGCTACGTGATTTAAATAACACAGTCTTCATCGGAGGTTTGCTGGTTGTAAATAACGTCTTGAAAAAAAATTCTGCAGGTGGAACAAAGCGAAAGCTGCATCCTGCGTCTCCAACTTAAAGGCAAACTGTTCCGAATTTGAAATTACCGAGACAGACCACAACCTTTTCTGTCAATTCTGCCTCAACGTTTCAACTCTAATAGTGTCAGAAAAAGTCATTGCTGAAGGGAGTTTTCATTTTCCACAAAGCAACAGACAACTCTTGCTCTGCCAGTCATTGACGTGTGTCTACAGACTACTCCTCTTTGCCAATCAGATTCTCCTGATAGAACTTTTTCCTTTTGAGCGTTTCTCACAAGTTCATTCGCTTTTCATTGGGTTGTAATGATTAATTTATGGCCCGGTGCCGTGTTGAAATTGAAATTCTCTTTTGACTAGATGTCACAAATACAAAATAATGTATCGTCTAACCTGAGAAACGGTTTTGTTATTGCCATCTCCGTACTCTATATAGACCAACGGGTATGAGTCTGTCCACTCTAGTTCAAGGGGCAGTGTGTTACAGCTGATTAAAGCAGAAACAGTCATCCTGGCGATTAAGATTCACTTTACAACCGCTGATAGCAATGCTAATGACCACATGAGCAGAGAGGCTCCTCAATCTGTACAAATATTCTCCTCATGCTTCCCCCGGTTTTAGGAGACAAGGGGCCTCTCCTCATTTGCAGTGTGACGGCTGTGTTGCAGGGGGTGTCCCTGCCGGCGGGAGACGACGGCTGCAGAGAGGCGGCGGAGTGACTGACGACTCCGAGATAGTCCGTCTGTCAACCAGAGTGATGGCTGGAAGACACGCGGTGACAGATCAGGCGAGACGAGAGGAAATAAGAGAAGAGGAGGAGGAGAGAAGCCTGGCAGCTTTGTCTTTCAGTCTGGGGAGATATGGGAAATGGGGACAGCAGGGGAAAAAAAAAAAGAAAGAAAAAAAAAAAAGTGCTCAAGTCGTGGCTGTGTTGCTTGCGGATGATCAGCTGGCACCTATAGTTGTTGATGATGTTTTCAGGGAAGATCAAAGGCTGAAAATGTGCTCCATTATGCTCCATTAAGCTCGTATCCATCCGATGTTGTTCAATGGTATCAACGGTAGTCATCAGCCAGTGTGAAAGCATTCACCCTGGGACATAATGAACAGCCTAATCAGGCAAGTCTGTAATCAGCCAAGTATCTTAATTAGGCTGCGGATGGTTTCTGAAGAGCAGTGCTCTGTGTGGCTTCAATCAGTCAAGCATCAACCGGTCACATTTTTGGGGGGAAAAGATGTATTGATAATACCTTTTGATTATTAGCCTGACCACAGACGGCTTCTTCCCTTCATTTGTCACAAAGGTGCGATTTGTTGTCAAGGCATTTCTCGTTGACAGCGTTATCAGCTAGACAGGCCTCAAAAGTGCGAAGGGGACATTTTATATTTCCTGTGAAAATTATCAACAATAATTGGATGCGTTGCCTAAAGATATTTAGCGCAGATACTCATGAAGTGCAGAGGAGGGATTCTAAAGCCTTTGGTGTTCTCTTGAGTTTTCCTCTGGTGCCATCAGCAGTTCAAATCTTTCTCTCACCCATTAAAATGTGTCAGCATTCGCCTCACTGATTGGCACAAAATGTTGTACGTAAATTTGCGGGGCCCAGACAATGACTTATATTGACCTTGGAGGTCCCCCCTCCCCCCCCCCCGATGCCACCGTGACATTTGTCATTTTTAGTTAACTTTCTTAAAGATTAAAAGGATGGATTGTCATGAAATCTCGTAAAAGAGCTTCAGGGTCCTGTTTGGGTTAATTGTAATAACTTTGGTCATCCATAATTACAGGGGTGGATCAAAAAAAGTCCAAGGAGCAGTTTGGAACTTTTTGATCAGCCCTCATATTTCATTTAGCACCATCAGATTAGAATCTTGAGTTTTATAATACTTGGATTTATGAAAAAAAAAACCCACCTGCAATCTAATGACATTCCCATGAGCCTCAGCTGTAGTCCATAAACTAAGAGAGACTGTGGTATAAAGGAGGCTACACAGCGCGTCCTAAACATCAGCAAGTTACCGTGTCATTATGAGCATGTTAGCATGCAAATATTAGTATTTAGCTGCGCAATCGCAGCCTCACCGAGCTGCTGCGCCGTCTTATTGAAGGCAGTGGTATTCTCGTGATTGAAGACATAACGTAAAAGTAAAGGGACCCTAATGGGTCAGAATAATAACGTTTATATGCAAATGCAAAGGCGGCCAGACCGCCCAACAGGTGAGTCCTGTCTATAATTTCATAATACTGATTCCCATCTGTATTTAAATCTCCCTAATTTCTCCATTTATGTTCTAATGCAGGCCGTGTCCAACTCGGTGCAAGGTTCTAATTCATCCCAACCAAAATTTGAACCTCACACTGTGGAGAAGTTAAACGAATTTGCATATCCTTGGCTGCAGAGCAGTCAATCATCCCGGTGTCAGGCATAGTGCATCTCCCGGGTCACGCGTGGATTTCCGCTCTCAGGTTTGCCTCCTCCAGGCCCAACAGATCCAGGACAAGGAGCAGCACTAAGAAACATATTAGCATAAACCCATCCTGCTCCCTGCTTCTCTTCCACCCGTCGCCTGCCCTTCACACACACACACACACACACACACTCACTGACGAGTCCTATTTCCTCCACGTTGAAACTAATTAGTCCGTCTGACAGAACTAGTTCCTCGCATCTTTCCATCAGCTGTTTCTGCTTTCGAACACTGTATGCGCACGTGCTCGCGGCGTGAAGTGTTTGGGCATGCGAGGTATATTTTAATGGAACGATCAAATTCTGCAACCCCCCACGAGGAGGAGGAGGCAAGTTGTCCAAAGTATTGCCTGTCAGGGGGAGCCGCAGTCATTTTGAAATAAAGCGATAGCCATGCGTACAAACGGTGTCACTATTCAGCAGAATGACAACGACACATACAGTAACTGTATACCTGCAGGCTGAGGGAAAACAGCGAGTGGAGAGTTTCACTGAAACGGGCACAAAAAGACAAGAAAAATGGGACGAAACACACAATGGTAAATGGAGAGAAAACACGGAGGTGGAAAAGAAAGTTTGAAGACCATTGTGATGTTTTTGTCAAAGTCAGCTCTTTATTTTCACTTCTGTCTGCAGCTGCTATATTTTCTTTTCTTTTTTTTTTTTTTGTGTCTTTGTTTGTTTTGCGTGTGACTCATCTTACATTCTGCCTCTTATCTTTGTCTTCCATTCAGGGTCTGTAACTGTCTCTTTTCCTGTTGTTCTCTCGCCACTGTCTTTACCACACATACAGTAGGCGCGCACACACACACACACACACACACACACACACACACACACACACACACACACACAATCTTTTCTGTCATGTTATCATTGATTAGAAGAACTTCCCAGAGGTCTCAACCATAATAAGCTCTCAAACCTGTTCATTAAGTCTGCAGTTCAGAGCTCACAGCATGGCTCCACAGGTTTGGACTAACACACACACACACACACACACACACACACACACACACACACACACACACACACACACAGTGTCTCTCTCTCTCTATCATGTGAAGTGTGCAATCAAAACTTTTCCATACGTTCTTTCTGGAAATAGGGCCGTCGCAATGATTACGTAATCACTTGATCGTGATTATTTGAGCTGCCCGCCATCATTTTGCATAATCGTTTCTATTCATATGTACAAAAGCAGCTGGATGAAACTAACAGAAACGTCATATTTCTGCGTCGTTTTCACCCGTGCGAGTTTTGATTGGCGCTCTTTTAAATGACGCCATCTTGTTGCACCTTCTCCTTCTGCTGTGGTTTAAAAGGCACATCAGGCGAGAATTAGCACCACCGCAGTACGTTTTGTTTTGCAGCCCGATACCTCTTATAGTCAGTCATTTCTTTGCATATTTCAGGAAAAGGGTTTTTACATTTAATTTGTTATCTATGTCAAATCTGAACCTGTGTAATTTTGGTTTACAAAGCCTACAAGGCAAACAGAAATGTCCTTTCTATTCATATGCTCCAGCGTTAAAAGCCAATAAATGGGCTCTTCCTCTTCATAAAGGTGTATGTGTATCTTAAAACTTTGATCTGGCCAATAATGTAAATGAAAAGAAAAAGACTATTAAATCTTTTATCACAACAATTTGTACGACCATTCATTGTCAACTTAAATGTCATGATCATGACAGCCCTACCGAGACAACAAACAAACAAACAAACATCATCATCATAATGTATACTTTCCTTTTTTTCTTTCACACAGCTACATGGTTTAGTTTGTCCTTTTCTGCGGGTGTGTGCTCCTCATTTCGGCCGATAACGTCACTGCTCAACTCTGACGATCACGATGGAATTTCAAGAATTTTGACTGGTCCTCCAAAAAGGTCTGCGTGTCACCGTCCCCTCCCCTAATTGACTTCCTGGTGTTTCCTCCCACAGCGATAATCTCCAATCAACCATCTGCCGTGTCATCTCTGTGCGCCACCGCTCTTGCCCTCCCCCTCCGTCCCTCCCCCACGTCGCCGCTTTCCCCCCGCTGGTGATGTCAAGACGCGATATTCTCCCAAGAAGGCCATTAAACAAAACACTATGAAAACAAAGTCCACGATTAGTCGTGCGACGTCCTTTCTTACACCGTTTATGTGTCACAGCATCTATGAAGTTGTGTGTGTGTGTGTGTGTGTGTGTGTGTGTGTGTGTGTGTGTGTGTGTGTGTGTGTGTGTGTGTGTGTGTGTGGAAAGGCCCTCCTGTGATGGACGTAATAGGCCAGGACAGATGGCCTTCCCTCCCACCACCACCACCACAGACACGCGCACACACGCACACACACACACACACACACACACACACACACACACGCACACACACACACACATTTACATGCACAGACACACGCCTGAAGCGCAGCGTCAGTGTTTGGTCGTGGTTGTTGTTGCCTGTTCCAGTACTAGCCTTATTCTGTCGCTCAGAGCAGCAGGAGAGAGCTACATCTGTGCCACGTTCGCTTGTGATGTCGGCACAGAAATAGAAGTGAAGGAGCCGGCGTTTGAACCGACCATTCAGCTCTCTGACATGCCCGGCTAAAAATAAGCTGTTTGGGACGCGGTGGGCTCTTTGGTGCGGGTGCTGTTGGGTGTAACATCTGCTTGTCGTCGCCCGGTACAGCGCCGCACCGTGACGGGGCACACCCACAGGTGTGTTCGCCGGGGCTGGATGAAATTTCCAATTTGCCGTTTTCACCGTTGGGACGTGAAGTCGGGTTCAGTTTCTATTTCCCTGCTCATTATCTAGTTCGGCCTCCCGTGGTTGAAATTTTGGCATCCGAGTAAAAAAAAAAAAAAAAAAGGAAAATTTCACGACAAAATGCTGTAACAGTGAAAATAGCTATGAATTCCGCTGTTTCTACTGCATACTTAATAAACAAAGTGCAAACACGGAGTGTGACATATTTGCAGTGCAGCGGAGCTTGGCAGCACATAAAGTATTAAAACATCAGTGGAAAACATCAACTTTTGGCGTCAGTCTCTGAGAATAAAAAGAGCTATTGGCAGCAGCACTGCTTCTTATTAGAAAGTCATGTTAGTGTTTGTCGTGGTGTTACAGACACAACGATCCACCGAAGAGTCACAAAAACACCGGTCTCGCCCAAGGGCACTTCGGCACATGGACAGGACTAACCACAACCACCAACCTCGCAATGAGGCCGCGGGGCAGCCGCGGCCGTCCCCATAACGTTTTCTTCAATCAGTTCAACGCCATTACACAAACGCATGCCGGAGCGGCATATTTAAACGACCCGAGCGGTATCTGTACCAGTCCTCCTACCCGGGGCCGTCGGTTCTGCGAAAACGGTAGTTGACATTTCCCCGCGTGACGGATCCGCGAGACGGGCCGTCCACTAAATTTAGGCGTGAACCCTTCCCGTTCGTTCTCATCTCCGAGGCCACCGCCGTCCCCAATAAGGCGCAGCCGGGCGCATCTGTCCGAAAAACTCAACTTACACTTGACGGAGGAATCAATCGGTTAATGCTCATTCTGAATCTCCGCTGATGGGGAGTTGTCATCGACCTGTCGCAGAAGTCCACAGCCGAGAGTTTGGGTTGGCTGCGAAGACAGCAGGGGTGTCAGAGAGGCAGAGAATTAGAGGTTTGTTATTTCATCTGCTTGACCATCAAACCTCTTATATTCACAACCCCCCCCCCCCCGAGGGCGGATCTATCAAAGCGATTGCGTTCATTGTGTGGAGAAATGAAACCCCCCCACCCGCTGCATGTTCTCTGTGTGTGTGTGTGTGTGTGTGTGTGTGTGTGTGTGTGTGTGTAGTAGTTTGTGTCCAGATATCCGCCTGCAGATGGTGCATTTCCTCCCGTGTGTGAAATTACGGCATTACAGCACTCTCCTCTGTACTCGGCCAATTCCATTTTGTAGTTTGTGCGTCCATTTCAAAACGGGAAAGCGCACGTGTTGTGCGTCAACGAGGTGGGTTGTCTGTCGCCGAAGGATACTCCAGCCTGAGAACAACTGTGGCGACAATAGAGAGACGACAAAAGCAGTAATTGGAAGCACGATGAAATCCTAACGCAATTACATGGGAGTGCTTTCTGCAGAAAACAGGAGGATTAAAGTTTAAATGACTCATTTGCAAAGACGAGCAATAAAACAGTCTTCAGCCATGTTATCAGGGTTTGAGGGCATAAATGCAAAATCCATCATGCATTATTAATACATTTTATATTAAAAGTAATATATGCACGCTTCCTGCGTCGCCTATTATAGAGTGGAAGTGGAGCTGTTGATTAAACACTTCATGCGTCTGACGCGTCACGTGTTTGTGCGAAGACTAAAGGCAACGACCAGGAAAAATAAAAATAAAAAGCATATCTCGATAGCAGCGTAGCAACAAGTCGGCTTGTACGGATTTTATTCTGGGCCGTAAGGAACCCCAGAGTGTTCGATACAAAACAAGTAGAAGAGAATTGTATTTTTTTTTTTTTTAATCTCATTGCATCTTTTTATTTAATAATAAAAAAAAAAATAGGCTTCCACCGTGTCGTTCTTGAGCTGGCTCAATAGCTGCAACCAAATTTAGCCAGTTAGCTTTTGCTACCTGGAGCAACAAGGCGTGTTGTGTGCGACCCACTCGGAGAGTCAGTCAGGCTGAAGCGACCCCGGAGTCGCGCCGTGTTCTCCGAGGACATTTTTTTTATGCTGAATTAACCATCTGACGTTGCCGGCTGCCGGTTAACGCTCGGTATTCACTTTGATGCCGCGTGCTAATTAACCCCCGAGTTTTTGCCTCTCGTCCAACTTCCCCCCCAAAAAAAATAATATACGCTCAGCGATCTTTGAAAAAGCCCCCCAAAAAAAGGTTGTTTACGCCACTTTCCACACTTCCAAAGTTATTACAAGAATCCTCGAGCGGTCGGGATGAAAAAAGCAGTCCTATTGTTTTCCGTATTTTTTTTAATCCATTTAACAAGTTGCGCGGTGTTGCAGGTTGCTGAAGGGCCACAACCTTTAAAACACCTCGCTGACAGAATCCGCCGCCCCGGTAATGAAGCCACTCTGCTGCCAGCCAATGAGATCCTCTGACCCGACCTTTTAGCGCCGTTTTAAGAAAGTTCAAGCTTCACACCGCTGAGCTCTTAATTGATCAAACATCGCCCGAGCGAGTGTCTTTTCCACCCGAGGAGTTTATCACGTCTCAAAGTGTTTGCCTGAAACACTTTTGGCCCGATTTCGACAGGCATTAACGAGCTAATTATTCCATCTAATGAGGATATCAATGGCTGGCGAGTCTGCCTGTAATGCTGATTCCTAATGTAAATATGTTTTTGTTTTTTTTCAGTTTAACAAATTCACAGTGAACCAGTTTCTTACTTTGGAGGACAATCGAGAAAACTCGGTGTGCAGCTCTTGTCCACCTGTAAATAATTCCAAAGCCTCATCTCATCTCGCATCAAATATTGAAGTGGCTCCCAGAGTAATAAAGTTAGGACTGATTAGAGGACGTGCCCCTTGCGTTTGGACGCCTGAGGCGGGATGGAACCAATAGGAGAGGTAATTAGTTGAAGAGAAATGGGAGAAAGATCGAGGGGGGGGGGGGAGAGAATACACTCGTGTCTATCTTTTTTTGTGTTGCCATTTGTATTTAACAGATTTACAGTCAAAGGGCAAGTGCTCAATTTAACTTAGGACGCCAGCACAAACTGCTTTCATACCAGCGAGGCAAAGTAGACCAATTACATCTGTGTAAATTGCATATGTGGAGCATATCCACCGCAAAGTACAGTCAGGCAGCTCGTTGTTATTAGATTCAGTCCGTGTGTGTGTGTGTGTGTGTGTGTGCAAAAATCACAAACCGGCTCTCACTTTATTTCATATTTACACTGCACAAAGACTACAAAGGCTCCTCCAAAGCACACGCATGCCATCTAGCGGTAACCTCCGGTAATGTAAGCTGGTTCTGAGAGGCTGCACATGGCTGCTCCAGACCACTTCAAAGTCTGAAACCGTGCGTGAGGGAGGAAAAGAGAGACAGCTGGAGCAATGTTGCGCAAATCAAACAGGATCAAATACGGCTGTAAACTTTCGCTGTCAGGTGAAATGTACGGTGGTTGTGTGTGTGTGTGTGTGTGTGTGTGTGTGTGTGTGTGTGTGTGTGTGTGTGTTTTCTGACATACATGATTATGGCCCTAAAAACACTGTTTGCATTCTTTGATGAACAGGAATAATAATCATGTCAAAAAAATTAAAAAAAAACACTCTAACCCAGTTCCAACTTTATCATCAACTACATGATGCAAAGTGTCTCACACACGCGCGCTGCACAAACCAGCGCGTGTATTTGTCTCTATCTCTCGAGACAGACCAACAAAATAAAATGACGTCACATTTTTGTGCAATAATCCCGAAAGCCAAGGCTGGCGTCAGACAGTAAATTAAACGTATATTTTACCTTTAGAAGAGTTGAGAATGTTTTTTTGTTGTTGTTGTTGTTTTTTTAGGTTTCAGTCCCTCTCAGACGCTGGCCGAACCCACCACCGGGCCTTTCCGTGTCCGAGGTGTGGTGTCTCCGCACCGCGGGCCTTTACAGGAGCTTCTGGACGCCGCCACGTGCTTTCCCAGCCACGTCGAACAGCTCGCGACCCTTTTACCGTGACCCGGTCCAACTTTCACTCAGCTGTCACAACACGCCGGTTGATGTCCGCGCGTCACCGACGCGCCGTCACCTCGTCGCGTGCGCAAATCATCGACCCTTAACAACAATCACCTCGCGAGACTGCAGTAAAAACACATGCACGCCTTAAAAGTAAAGCTTTTTTTTTTAAATTTTTTTTTATTATTTAAAGCAAAGATGTCAAAATAATTGAACGCATAGCTTAAAATGAAACGGGCCGCAGCAAAATATGAAACAGGTGTACTGCAGAAAAGAACATTCTCTATAATACAGCTTATTCACTATTACTTCAAGCACTTGTGAACAAATAACAGCAAGGGCATCGTCACCAGTAGTGGTATCTTCTTTATCCTTGATTCAGTTGTCACTCAAAAACAAAACAGTCACGTGTGCTTGGTGTCTCGAACTTACAAACTGGACGAATGAATGTAAAAAAAAAAATATATAATATGAAGAGGGAGGGTCAGCAGGAAGAGTCCTCGGGTGAACGCGCGCGTCCACGGTGACGTGGAAACACGCCCCTCGTGTTTTGGCGCGTGCCAACGATACGGTGGGTTGTGAGGTCGTCTCCCGCGGTTAGTTCAGGTCCCGTCAGAGGAAAGTCTGGAACACGCGACTCTTCAGGCTCGTCCTCCGCGGGACGCTCCTCTTGGAGAACTTGATCACCTTGTACAAATTTGAGCAGGTTCCCAAGGTGGAGAAGGGGAACCAGCGAGCGGCCCGTTTGTTCCCGTGAAGGTTCCAGAAGGAGCAGGAGCAGCGCTGGAACACCTCCACGTTGACGGCGTACTGACCCGGCCCCCACTGAGACACGCGGACCAGGGTCACGGAGGAGGCGAAGCCGCAGGTGCGAGGAGAAACGCCGTGGAACACCGACTCCCCCGGCCTCACCGACGCTCCCTTCTCCCACACCATCCCGGCCTCCTCGGCCACCTCCATGCCGCTGAGGTTGCAGAGGGCCTGGAGGCACACCTCCTCCAGGGGCACCTTATCGGGGAACCGGTGCAGGACGGCGACGAGGCGAGCCACCGCACCTCGCCGCAGGAGCAGCTCCTGCTGCTTAGCTGAAGGGGAGACAGAGTGTATCGCATGTAAAAAAAAAAAAAAAAAATATATATATATATATATATATATTGATAAAGAGAAAACAATAAGACTGAAGCCAAAATGACTAGTTGGCTCCTTTCTCCAAAAAAAAAAAAAAAAAATCTTTTCCATTTTATATAACATTTTACATGAACCTTTGTTGGCTGTTTAAAGAGTTGAACTTGTTTTCTCGACTAAAAGGCATCACGTCAGGTGACTTACAGCTCTCGTAAGACATGCGCGAGATGGCCCTCGACGCGTGGAGGAGCAGCTCCTGGTCTTTGCTGGTCAGGACCGACAGCAGAGCCGTAACCAAGCCGGCGTCGCCGAAACCTCTACGGACCACAGCTGACAGGGAAGGAACACCCTCAGTGAGCAAACGTGGGGCCATTCTGGCGAAGAGCACGCAGCGAAGAACGAGGACGCGTCCGAGATTTAAAGGCTTCCGAAGGCTGCGCGACGGACGATTGATCTTGCACGCCGGTGAAAATGCGCAAGAGTTACCGTTGCGGGAGTCAAAAATACACTTACATTCTTTGGCGAGTTCAGCCACCAGTTTCGCGGTCAGCAGGCTGAGAGGCCCTCGGCTCCTCAGAGACAGAGACAGGATGGGCAGGATCCCGCTGATCACAACCTGCTCGGGGGCGCCCTTCTCTGGACGCAAATGGAACCGCGTTAACGTTCACGTTCGGGACAAATTATTGAACAAAAACAAAAACAAAACAAAAACCTGTCAGGATATATTTTAAAGTCGTTAAAGCGGGCCTTTACAGCGTCGAGCCGGAGCGGCTGCGTGTCTTTTGATGTTTGAGCAGGAACCGGACCGAGTTAAATGTCGTAGTCCGGCCCGGCTTGACTTTTTAACGGGAACTCCCTGACCCGCCGCTTCTTTATCCTCCCGTTGTTGTTCTCGTGCCGGGAGACGCAAAAAAACAGCTTAAGACCTGCTGAGGACTTACAACCGTCACGCACCCCCCCCCCCCACCCCCCACCCCCCGCCCTCTCCACCCTCCCACACTCCCTCCTCCCTTTTTTTTGTTTGTTTGTAAGGCACTCACTCCCTCACGGACGTGGTTCTGCTACAGGTTGGATCGTTTCCAGAGGAGGGTATGGTCGGTGTGATACGGCTGCCACTTGCCGTCTTCAGGCAATATGTTGAATAAATCAAATAAAAGACGGAAAAGAACCTGAACCACAAAATCTACGACAACCGATGATACATTTTTTGTTTTTTTTTGTCTCCTGGTACAGCCGAAGCTCGAGGACCTGAAATAAACTCGGCGTTAAAGAGTGCAGCTGAATGAACTCACTCTTCTCCTTGATGTCGGTCAGCACTGTATTCAGGTGGGGTTTAAGCTCATCTTCAATCATCTCCAAACCGAGGACTCTGATAGAACCTAATGCATTATTCAAGTTATCTGTGGGGACAAAATGGAGACATTAAGAGTCATGAAATGGGTGATAAATAAATAAATAAATAAAAAAAATAAAAAAAAGGCCAGCCAGGATGCATGCTGGAAGGGAGCACAGGGAAAATTACAGTCATTACAGCTGGGTCTATTCATAAAACAAGGCAGTACACACACACACACACGCACACACACACACACACACACACACACATGCACACACACACGCACACGCACACGCACACGGCAAAACGTCGGGACTAAATAATCTGATAAATACACAAAGATCCATTTTATTTATCCACACGCCGCTTAAACATGATCCAGATGTCAGCCTGGTTTAGATCCAAATGACCACTAATTTTCCTCGATGTAATATGTTAGTTTTTGTGTGATTATGAGAAGACTAAATCATTTTTTTTTTTTACAATCATTCTAGCAGCTCTGTGATGCTGAATTGAGACACAGCGGTACTTTGAGCGAAAGAGGGACGATGTTAGCAGGTATAAACATTTACATTTGTGACCTTGTTTTGTGCCGAGCTTCAGGGCAATCCAGTCAATAGTAAAAATAGAAAAATACAAATGTTGACCTCATAGTGACGGGTGAAGCCAGTGGCCCAGCAATTTAAAAAAAAAAATTTTTTATTCTCTTGGAGCCCCGACTGTATAAAACCTTCGCCTGAGGGAATTACCCACAGTTCATAGCCAAATTGGCGACGTATTCGATGTGGTCTTCTTCTCTCCAATAAGGTCTGGACACAGCTGGACGCCTCTCGTTGTCCATCCTGAAGTCTGCCGCCCACAAAATGGAAACAAACAAAGCATGGAGGGTGTTACAAGTGACATCACATGGCTGCTCGCTGCTGTGGTTATTTATTGCACGTTTGTAAAGTTGTCATTTTTTTTAAAGTTGAATGTCTGCATTTAATTAACAAACATTAATGCATTTTCTGGTAATTAGCTAAAACGAATAAACATTATGCTTATATCTGTCTATCTATCTATCTATCTATGTATCTATCTATCTTTTTCCATTATTCATTTAATCATTCATTTTTTTGTGTGGAGGTGTGCCGTTTTTGCCGATGCAAGCGAGGCGTGATGTCACGATGGAGTGTCCCATTTTGCTTTTTATACCATTTCAGCCCTCAAACAGCACAACTGTGACGTCAGCTAAGTCAGTGAGGGTTTATGGTTAATGGTTTAGGGTGGACATTTGGGATTGGGCCCTCGAGTTTGGAATTTGGCCGGCGCCACCTTGCTTGCGGAAGTTACCATATATGTGGACCCCTCCCCCCCCCCAAAAAAAAAAAAAAAAAAGCACAGCTTATTTTCAGATGGATGGCCAGAAAACTAATATGAAGGAGCCACTTTAGCTGGTAAAACCAAGTTAACTCGTGGAGTTAATTATGAATTTTATGAGATTAGTCGAATGGGAGACTTTTTTTATTTTTTTTTTTTAAAGAGTCGACCTCTAGCGGCGCTCGGTGGTATCGCAGCTTAAGGCACTTTTGCCCATCGTCCCAGAAATGAACAGGAAAATAGGAGGTCTGGTGTCGCACCAATAGACGCGTGAACGTCAAACTAACGCGTACAGTTTCTACGACCGAATGCAGGCAAGTAGAAACGCAACGCCGTCAAAGCGTCCACACTTTAAACCCGTCGTCTCTGGTCTGCACTCACCGTTCGGACTGTAGAGCAGCATCCTGCTGGATCTGCGTCTCTCCTGACGGGAACATGGGCAGTCGCAGGTGAGTGGCCCGTTGGGGTACCACATGGTGCTCCTCCGCCCTGTCGGCTCCGCCACGGCTACGAGTGAAGCTTTCTCAGGTTGATATCTTGGAAAATAATTTCTTTCTTTTTTTTTTCCCCCCGTTTAACGTTTTTCTTTGGAGTCATGAGCCGTTGCTTTTCAGGACGTCCACACTAACCTGCACCTCCTTTTAATGGCACTGCTGCGCTCTACACCTCCGTGTACTCCGTGTACTGTTGCTTTGTGCAAAATAAAATTGTCTAGATATTTGTTTTTAGTTTTTTTTGTGCGGCTGTCTACCTTCTACTCCAGCTGGTTGCCTGTTCAGTCACCGGGTTAATACGGAGCAAATCCTCACTAAAGCTCTTCTCCCTTCCACTCCCCTTGTGAGTGTGTGTGTGTGTGTGTGTGTGTGTGTGTGTGTGTGTGTGTGTGTGTGTGTGTGTGTGTGTGTGTGTGTGTGTGCGTGCGTGCTGTTTAGGTATTAGCAAGTGGCTGACTGCTGAGTGTATTCCAACTGCCCTAAAAATCTCCCATAATGCCTTTCAGCTTCTAGAAAAACCTCAGCCAAAACAACAACAACATAAACAGGTGGGCATTTATTTTTGTACAAGGACATATTGTTAAATAGCATTTTTTTTTTTTTTTCCTTAAGTTGCATTAGAACTTTGGTCGGTCTGTCTACCTGATGAATGGACATTTTAATCCAATCCTGAGGTCATTTTAAAATTAGATTATTAAAATCCTATTTTAGGAGCTCTGTAATTAAACAGATGCCCCAAGGTTAGTTACTCAAGATCACAAATAAAATACACGAACCAACCGCGGGAGCTTACGACACCTGCAACGAGAGAAATAGATGGAAAGTGGTTATGAAAGTCCTCACGAAATGAAAACTAAATCTTTATATTTGACTTAACTTTTGAGGTTCCAGTAAAAACATTATTCTCATTACTGGAGTACAGAACTGGAAATCTAAGCAATAAACACAACAGAAAAAAAAAATAGGAGACTTTGTACCACCATCAAAACAATGTAGAAAACCAGACTTCTGCTGTAATCTGTTTTACTCTGTGGGACATACCTGTTTGACGTTTACACCTGTTTGTTTACTGAAAACACTGCATGATAGTTGGGTAGCACGTAGCCGGTAAGCTTAGCTTCGCAGACTTTAAAACAGGGAACCCGTTCCCTGTTCAGGTAACCAAATCCGACGACTACAGCCTCTGGCAAGGAAAACAGCCCTTTCCCCACATTCAACGTTCACAGCTAAAGTACTCTCGAGCGAGTCAGCCAGCCCCCCCCCCCAAATGTTCACTGAGCAGCGCAGCGGCTCGGGGTGCGTCGGAGGTGGACGTAGTCTCCGAGTCTGAAAAAGTGAAGCCGATGTGGAAGTGCCTTGAAGTACAAAGTCAATAAAAGTCTTTACGGTGTCGTTAACTAAATTCTCTTCTTCTGACCAGTGGTCCTTCTGAAAATAACTCGACGATTATTACGGCTGCGAGAGCCAATTCAAATAACCTAAACAAGAAGTGTTCGGCTACAAAGATGTAAACAGAAGAAGAGTTTGGAGAGGTGTGTTTGGGGCGAGCGTGCCTGGTTTGATTGATATGCCTGGAGTGCAGTCAAGACTTTCAACATAGGTGGGCGGGGCATAGTGTCTTCAGGTTCTCAGTCACGTCCTCGCTGGTCCAAATATGGTCATTCCTGGCTCCAAAAACAAAAAGAAAAGAGATTGCCAGACTGAGGTCTTCAAAACGTCAGTCCCACGGTGGGTTGTCACCGGGTGTGCACTCACCGCTCCTCGTGTGCACGTTCACTATTTGGTGGACAGGTGTGGCCAAGAAAAAAAAAAAGAAGAAAAAAAAAAAAGTGTCCAACTACTCCTTTAAGCTTTAAGACTCCATGATATGAAATAGTGTGATGATCCTGATCTTCTTCACTGGACCTCAAACCAGCTGAACTCGTGCAGAGCCTTGTTTCCGATCGCCGAGCGTCTCTGAGGGAAAAACAAAGGGGCTGCAGATCAACTGTCAGTCAAACCGTACCGGTCGCATTGAGACCGCTGGAAACGGTCTCGTAACCCACGGAGACCAGAGTGAGGACATTACTCTCCACATCGTCGGCCTTGCACTGCTCCGCTTGGGTCTCCGCCAGACCGGAGTCTCCGGTTTCCTGTCTGATCTTCTTCCTGGCTCTGGCTCTGCCTTTGCCCTTGGAAATGACCTTGCCTTGCTCTTTCACCCCTCCGGACACGTTGCGAGGCTTCTCGTTGTCGACGGAGCGGGTTTTGCGGTGGCGCCTGCGGACGCGGCGCATCGGCGGACCCGAGTCGGCCGGGTCGGTCGCCGCCGCGCCGGACAGGATGCGGATCTGCTGCTCGAGGACCATGACGATCATGTCCAGCGCGACGTCCAACATCCCGAGGCCGAGGCCGTGAGTGACGTTGTCGAACGCGCCGCTGTTCACCGGGTCCTTGAAACACTTCCTCATGTCCTCGAGGTGGTTCCTGAGAGGGGAAAATACGGACAGGTCAGCCGAGTCAGTTCCTTCTGTTCTTATATTTCGGCGAACCGTTTTTCAAAACTTTTTCTTCTACGTGAAGCAACCGCGTTACAGAGAACAAGACGGGAGGACGTGCATACTTAGTTTCAATAATTTTGGACCAGTGTTGGACTGTATTCGTCTCGGGGATGAGCTGTTTCGCCATGTTGTTGTAGTCGATGTAATCGTGGGAAAAATCCTTCATGTCGTCACACAGAGCCGTGGTGTCGCCTAAAACATATATAAAAAAAAAATAAAAACAATAATAAAAAGCCAAATTAAAACACAGTTCAGTCTTTTCCACTCTTCTTCATAGTCTCACGTTTACATGTCGCTCCACAAACATCAGTCACCTTCAGTGAGTTTGGAGAAGGAGGAGGACACGGAGGTAGTTGTGCTTGGTGTGAGGCCGAGTACATTCAGCGACTCCAGAAGCGTTTTCTTGCTGGCTGGACCTCTGCTGACCCGAGTGTACGCCGCCAGGGACCGCAGGGACATCTTCTCAGGGGGCTGGAGGCGCCTCTTGATTTCGTCGTACGAGATAAGATATTTCCCTGAAATCAGAGCGGGACGGGAGCGGATAAACAGCATTCGATCAACTTCAAGAAATGTACCGTTTAAGGGTTGAAAATAGTGAAATTCAAGGAGTCCGATTCCCCATTTAGGAGCCAAGATGACTACGTGAATGTTTAGGTCGTCGCTCAGCGCCACTTACGAGCCTTAGAGCCTTTCATGTTGGGATCCAGGAGCGACGACACCTCTGCAAACGGCATCTGGCTTGTGGACTCCGAGTTTGCGCTTTGCGGGTTTGGTTGCAGCTCCTGATCCTGGGACGCGTCCTCGGTCGGGACCGGGGCGGACACCTGCATCTGAGGCTGAACGTGAGGCTGTATGGTGTGCATTTCCATGTGGTTGTGGTCCAGCGGAGCCTGACCCTGCATCTGGGGGAGGACTAGTGTGTTCTCGGAGAAACCCTGCAGGCCCATGCCGCCCTGCGCTACACCGCTGGCTTGCTCCGAGGACACCTGAAAAATGCCCATTACTGGCTTTACTACCGTGAACAACATGTTGCCCTGGGCGTCCAGACCCACCATCCTAGTAGACGGGTCCATATCGTTGCTGAAATTTTTAACGTTCTAGCCGCGGGAGGAGGAGAGACTATAATTATCCGATCGGGTTACCTCAGAGGCCCATCTGGCGTTACAGTATACCCCTCTGTTCTCCGAACGGTTGTGGTTAAAGCCGACTTGACAAAAGGAGAACCCTGACTCCCTCTATAGTCTCGGTAAAAACCTCCCGCATCGAAACCGTGAGGACGTTTCGCTTCCTCTGTCCAGTTTCATGTCGCTTGTAATCACTCGTGGCAGCAGCACGGCAGAGGTTTCGTTCTGGAAAAAAAAGACAAAAAGAAAAGACAATCGTGGTTAATACTAGAAAAGGGGCCCGGCCTGTGTGTGTGTGTGTTTGATTGGTCCAAGTGAAAAGCATAATTTCTGGGCTCCTCATCCTCAACAGTGAGTACGGTCATTGAACAAACACGCTGGTTCTTCCCTGCCTGCCTTCCCCCTTTGGGGCTTTTAAAAATTTAAGAAAACAAATTAAATAGGTGATGGGTGGGAATAATATTTATTTTTAAGAAAACATGCAGTTTTGGAACATTTCAATAAAGATTAAAAAAAAAAAAAAGTCATAGCCTACATGAAATGGGCTAATGGGTGAAATTTATTATGATGGATGGGAATCACCAGAGGCTCCACCATGCAAAACCATAACTATACTTAAGTCACAATATCATTGTGATTGTGCTGAATGTAACAATAACATAAACTGTGACATATTGTGATGTATTCAACTGTAAATTATTTAAAAAAAATTTGTCTGTTTATCTCATCGAAATCATTTGTATTGAAGGAAACTGGGATTGTACCGAAAATATGAAATTTGTTAAAAAAAAATAAAAAAAAACTCAACAGCTTTAACATACAAGATCAAATCCAGTGTTTTGGTGTCAATAGTTGGTGCCTCTGGGTGTCCGTCAAAGTGACATTTAAAAAAAATCATCTTGCGTGGCGATTACACGCTTCGAGTCTCGCGCCCCACCGAGCGTGCTCAGAAGCCGGGTTTTCATGAATAAACTCATAATTTACATTTATATAATTTATCTTTTCTACGCGCAAATTTTTTTTTTTTTAAATCAACGAGTTCCTACTGCGGTCCATTCCGACTCGTAGCTCGGTGTTAAACCCCGCTTTGACTTTTAAGTTAGGCTACCAACTAGAAACGCAAACCGTATCAACGCGTCTCCATTTAACGTCACTAACGTTCAATCATGGCTGCCGGGACCATTTTTTTTTTTTTTCGTGCCACGACAAGGGCCTGAAACGTGCCGTCCTGGACGGGACACGCCAATTTCACAAGCTCTAACCTCGGATGCAACTGGTGACGGCTGCCCCACTCACCGAAATGCCGTGTGGTGTTTCCTAAAAGGACACTGATCCTAGAACGGTCCGCGTCGACGCCAGCGACATTTTTCCTTCTTCTCTGCTGTTGCTTCGGCGGGTTGCAAATCAGCTGTACGTGCACTACCGCTCGAGAGCCGTAATCCCTTCCTCTCATTGGTCGAATGACGCGTCAATCGCGTCGGGAGTGCGTTGTCATTGGACGAGATTGAAGTCAGTAAGACCAGAGGAGGCGGTATTTCCGACTCGACCATATCCAAATACTCTGGCAAAAAAAATATTTGCATTTATTTGTCTGCTAGTTTTTTTATTTTAAAAATCTCGTTTTAGAAGTGTCGTCGACATTAAACCTGCTCAGTAATTTTTTTAAATATATAATTACAAGAAACTGAGAGATTTCTACATGAGAGGATTTTAATCTGGTTTATCTGGATGACAGCAGATTCATTTCAAAACTGAAACTAAATATACTTGTTGATTTTACTCCTCAAACGTATAATTGCCTCTGTATTTGTTATTTTGGGGGCAGCAACCAGGATGGATGCCCTCAACTCAAGGACACAGACTTTTTTTTTTTTTATCAAAATGTTGTAATGCTTTGAGCATAAAATAACTAAACAATAATTAACATAGCATCTAATTATTTCTGCAAATTTGACTAAGTTTCGATGACATGAGAAATGGAGCTATCGGTGTGTGTTACGCAAATGATTTATAGTCACAGAATAATTTTTAATTGTCAGGAGAAATGCATCCAAATATATTCTGCACGGTGAAGACTCACTGTTTGGGTGATTGTTTAAAGACAATTGGGCCCAAATCAAGAGATTAAATCATAAATGATCCACCATATTCATCCTGAGCTGTGTTTTCTGAGTAGTGCCTACGTAGAGCTCCTTTTAAGTATAGCCAAATTGTAAGTAATAAAACAGCACTGAAAAAAATACTTTTAAAAACGAAATATGTAAAATAATGAATGCAGATTATGTCTTCACAAAATGATTAAGATCCTACGATTAAATTATGAATACTAATGTTAACTGCTCAGGTTTTTCTTGGAGGATAAACTTCTGTGTTGTCGTGAGATGGCGTGCTGTACTGCAGCCTGGATAGTTCAATCATTTTCTGCTTGTGGCCACTGTGCGCCATCCAGTGGACATTCTTGAATATTACACATCAGATCAGTAGAAACTCTCAAACTCTCGCACCCCATTTTCATTCTCATTATAGGATTTTTTTTTTTTTTTGACACAAGCTTTTTTTTGTATAATTTCTGCAGACAAACAACACCAGGCAGCTGACAGTAGACTGGAAAATAAACGACATCTCACATATTTCATTTAAATTTATTTGGGTACAAATTACAAAAAAAAAGAAGAAGAAAAAAAAAAGTACAAAATAAATCTTAGAAAGTAGTAATTATGAAAACAAATGTCAATAACATAAAAGAAAAGGCAACAGTTAAATATTTCATTAAAAACACAACCAACTAACCTGGAAAAAAAAATCTTGTGGTATTATACTATGTACCTACACAAAACATGACATTTAACAAGGGACTTCTGGGTAAGAAAAGGCATAGACCTGGGGTGTGCGAGGGTATAACATTCAATCCAGAAGTGCACAATAATCAAGTTTTTTTTTCTTCAAATATCAGTGTTTCATACTGAGACAATTTCACGACAAGAAACATCGATGCCGAGACATTTTGACGGTAGGCCGTTGCTCATTTTAGCGTTTCCATCAGTGTAATATTATCTCATCCTTTGTCTAATGGAGCAGATCTTTTCCCTCGATCATAAACATCCCTCGTCTTTGTTCCTGGCCTCCGGGAACAAGCACCGAAAGTTACCGAACCATATGCACGCATTTAATGAACAAACATTAGCACAGTGTTGCATTCACAGTGGGCTTGACATCATCCTGACTTGACGATAACACGAGTAATTCAGCGCGACGGCAAGCTAAAGTGGAAACATGTGACGGAACAGAACGCGCACTTGTACGTTTTATCGGTCGTTGGCGTCCGAAGGCTCGTAGCCCGGCTCAGCGTCCACATCGGAGCACAGATGAGACCTGTGTGGAGGTATCCAGCTCCGGTCTGGTTGGTCTCTTGCTTGATGTCAATCACCGAGGGATGAAGAGTTCTTATTTATTTTTTTTTTTTTTAACGGGGCTGGGCGGTGCATGTCCCCCCCCGCCCCCTCCTGCAGGCTCAGCTGGTATGGGTGTCGGTGCTGGTGTTTGGGAGGAAACGCGGGCGTCGGCTCAGAGTCTGCGTGTGCGCTGGGCCCCGGTGCCCGTGGTGGTGATGTAGAGGAGGGGCTGGGGCTGCCGCAGGTGGGGCCCTCGCTTCAGGTTGTTCGTGTTGCCTGCGGAGGACTCTGCGTTCGAGCCTGCGGAGAGACGGGGAACAACGAAAACAGAGCTCAGTAAAAAAAAAACTAAAAGTCGTCATGAAAGGAGGAGGAGGAGGAGGAATGACACGACCTCCTCACCGGGCATCGACGGTGCTTTAGCCGTTTGCTGCTGGCTGTTGTAGGGGGGCCTGACTTTGGCGAGAGGAGGGACCCCTCTGTAATGGGGACGCAGCATGGGAGCCTGAGGCTGCCCGTTGATGTGGAGATGAGGGTCTGATGTGCTGTCCAGAGGGCGAAACCTCGGCGCTGTGGTGGTCTTGGTTTGAGGCAGCTGCAAGTGAGAGAGAGACAAATATTATCCACTGATTTGTCAAAGACACAGTTCGCACACGGCCGACGCCCGACGGCAGCGAGAGCGTAAAGAGTGTCGTACCACACAGAACGAAGGATAAAGAATATACAAGTACCGGATTTCATTATACAAACATTTAAAGGAGTCTTAAACACTCTAAACTAGTCACATTAGTCCTCTTGTCAGATTTAAGCTTCTGATATCACACAGATATTATCTGACACCTATAATACTTTGACAAATCAAAGAAGTCAACGACGTGCCAGCGTTGCCTGTTTCGGTGGGGCAATAATTTATCGCCTGATAAATCTGTGAATCGACTTACATCACAATCTCCCGCTCTTTTATAAGACATATATCCGTATCAAAAAATAAAACATAAGAATTTTACAAATTTGACAAAAAAAAAAAAAAGATTTCTGAAATGAAATCATAATTCAGTCCTTAAAATAAATGAGGAATACTCACTGCCTGACCGGTGACCTCGAAAGAGCGAGAACGCCTCTTTTTGCGGCGCGCTTCAAAGTCCACTTCGCGCGGTGTTTGGTTCTTGGCGGCGACCTGCCGGTTCCGCGGCCGCGTCCAGGTCACCTGCAGGCCGGGCCCCTCCCCGGTGCTGCTGGACAGGTTGTCGTCCGAGTTGGCGTGCCTCAGCTCCGGGCTGGGCTGCCTGCCGCGCCGCATCGGCAGACCTCTGGGCGGCGCCTCGCTCAAGGAAAGGCTGCTCTTCTGCTTCTTGGGGTCCAGGGGAGACGGCGCAGGCGGTAACCGCAAGACGTCCACCTCCAGGGCTTTGGAGCGCCGACGGGCCGCTTTCACTACGATGTTCTGGACCCCCCTCAGGATCTGCTGCCGCTCTAAGGAGACACGCGCAGATGACGGTTTGCTGCTTGCGTGCACTGGACAGGAAGTTACGAACGCTCAGGTTCACAGTCCGTAAAAAGTCAACTCAAAAAGGAAGACAGTCACACTTTATTCCCGTTCATCAGTCTAATAAGAGACCCAAATTCTGTCTTGAGATTGAGATACATATAACTGGATAAAACGAAAGCCTCCACTGTCGAACGGGCTCACGTTACTGCTGAAGTTTCTTTGGCTCCAACCCTCCACGGACCCAAACTGAAACCCAAACTGCTCAATTTCCCTTCTTACCACTTTGTGAGAAGGGGATATCCGCCCCGGCCTCGCTGCTCTCGGGCGATGAGTCCAGGTGGCTGCTGACGCTGTGGCTGAGGTGGCTGTAGCTCAGACAGCTCTCCGGAGCCAGCGGCTGCAGCTGCACAGACATGAGATTACACATTACGAGCAGATATTCACCACAGCGCTTTCAGTCCGGTCAGGCTTAGCGCCAGCCAGTAATTCTGAGCCTCGGTAAAATGAAACGTTTACTTTCAATAGGGCACTTCATCTTGTCTATGAGTCACACATAGTTGGAGGTGACAGTATAACAAGCCTGAAACCAAGATGTAATTCTGCTGGTTTGAGAAATTTCAGCATGATGAGCTGAACAAAAGAGTCGGAAAAATGAATAATTAGAACAGCGTGTCCCCGGAATCTCCTTTACGGAGGAGGATGGATTGAAAATGAAAATGTTCCAGCAGAGTGAAAGAGCTCTGGGAGTTTAATTCAAATAGGAAGTTGCTCGAAGTGAAAAGCAACACCTGACTAGACGGTATTAATTCGCTGTACGAGGCGCTTTAATGGAACTGAAATAAAAACCAGGGCAATTAGCGCCTGCTAGAACGGTCCTTACCTCTCTGTTTCCCTTCCCATTAATGTGGATGGGAGGTGGGGTCATTACAGCCAAGTTTTTCATTTGCCTGGCGTGAGGGCTGCTCTTGAAAACTCTGTTATTGTCCCTGATGTTGGGGGGGAAAAAAAAAAGACAACAAAACTGAGAACCTGTGTGTATGTGGATATAACGATACTCGACATTAACCCTCCGAACCCGATTTGTTCTACTTTTATGATTTTTTGATATTAAATCTGTGATGCTGCATACAAGATATTTATTTTTGGAGTTCTCCCTACTTCTAGCTATGATTGCACTGTTTCCATGACGATGCACGACCTGCAGTTCAGTGAAATAATAATAGTAATAATAATTAAAAAAAATGTGACAGGAGACTGCTCATGGTTCAGAGGGTTAATATTCACGTGAATGCAACTTTTGGAATTTCAAATAGGCAAACATATGAACAAGATGTCCTCTTACAACTCAAGCTCGGGCAGAATGGGAGGCAAGGTGTGTCTACGAATCTTTGCTTGACCTCTTCTGTTATCAGAGCACACGTTGCGAACGCTCTCCTGGTCTGAATCCACGTCCTGCGTGTTGTCGCGACCCGGACCGGGCAGGGCGATCTTAGGCAGAGAGCCCTCCTGGAAATAAGAGCACGAACAGTATTCATCTCGGGCCTTCTTATTTATATTTATGAACCGATTTTTGTTTTTGTTTTGTTGAATGCTGGCGTTACCTTGATGGTGTGTTTGGTGGTCACTTTATCCAGTGCCATGGCTCTGTCCAGTTTCCTTTCGTCCTGCTCCCTCATGTACATATCGTACAGCTCCTGGAGGTGTGGAGGAACGAGCAGACTGTGGTCTGAAACACAGGGACACACGGAGTTCAGTGGAGCAGAAATGTAATTGTGTATAAAACATAAACCAGACCATGATTAGCATCTTTAGGCCAATTAAGTCTTCAGAGATGACAGCATCCTTGAGAATAAAATGACATCATCAAAAAGCCTTTTTTTTCTTTGTGTCAAATCCCCAAATAATCAATTTATTATAATGCAAGACAGAGAAAAGCAGCTAATTCTCAAATATGAAAAACTGGCACCATCAAGTGTTTTTTTTTGTGCATTTTTGCTTTAAAAATCGATACATAATCGAGTAATTGTTGTAGCTTTGAATCGGACCTCTGCAAAAGACCTACAAAGCAAAATGACAGTTTTTTTTAAAAGAAAAAAAGAGGTTTTATTCGCCGGCAGACTCACCGTCGATGAACTGTCTCTGCTGCTGGATGATCTCGTCACACAGGTGTCTGTGCTGCTCGAAGCGCTGCACCACCACGTTTTTCTGCCGGATGACGTTGTCTTTGAGCAGCGCGTGCGACTGCATCTCGGCGTTCTCGATCTCCAGCTCGTGCACCTTGCAGAGGAGGCAGAGCACCTCGCGCTGCTCCTCTGAGCTCACCCGCCGAGGCAGCAGCTCCTCCAGGCGCCGGGCTCGATCCCGCTGCTCCAGAAACCTGCGCTCCAGCAACGCCTTAAAAAGGAAAAGAGGCGTGGGAGAACTTGTCCCATTTTTGACCGCAGATTTCCCCAATTAAAATCGCAACCAAAACTGTCATAAGCGAGATGCTGCAGAAAAAAACATTCCCCCGTTTTTTTTTTTTTTTTTTTAAGGAATAGACAGACAATCCTACCTTCTGCTTGTGAATCTTTTTCTGTTCGGCCATAAGCGTGACCAGGTTTTCTCGAGCCATCGCCACCTCTTGCGTCTCTGTGCTGTCCGGAGGAGACTCTGGGGAATCAGAGTCCTTCTCACTCTCATCCTTATTGAAGCTTTCCTTTCTCCTTTCAGCACGCCACTTCCTCCGATGGCTACTTCGCTCCTGCTCCCAGCTGAGAGAGAGAAGAAGAAGAAGAAGAAAAAAAACCACATTTAAACTGTCAGTAATGTTCAAATAATCATCTGTTCCTCAGGGGCCTTTGAGGATAATCATAACATACTTTAAGTCCGTTTTTGACCTTTTTCCAAATAGCTGGATTCCTAAATGCGACACTGGGGATTAAGGGGATTATAATATGATATGTACGGTGAGATACGACATAAATGGTCAACACTGACTCTGCAATGGTTAGCAGGTGTTTGGAGGTGTCGATCTGGATCTCCATGTTGCTGTTTTCCAGCTCCATCAGGCTCTTCCTGATCTCCATCTGTTGACGGAAAGCATCCAGGAGCTGCTCCCTCAACTGATCCATCGCCGCCCGACTCTGCTGGCTGGAGTGGGCCTGGACCTCCGCTACAGGCGGGGAGAGATGTTGAGAGGACAGACGAGGACAGAAGGGGATAAAAAGGACACAGTCATTAACAGGCCTTATTAAGCAGATATTCTTGGTGTACCGGAGGCAGCCGTTGTAGACGAGGCGTTACCCTGGACATTGCGGATGTCGGCCCGGTCGGAGTTCAGCTGCCGGGTCGCCTGATCTGCAATCTTCTTTTTGAGCCGCTGGATCTCGCTGCGCAGGTCCGAGATGATGTTGGTGTACTGAGCAATGTGGTACGTCACATTTATCAGGTTCTTCTTCACCTGGAAACACACGGTGACGAGAGAGATTCACACGGAGCTGCACTGAAAGTGGCTTTTTGTAACTGAAACCAGCAGAATTTTGCTCTTGAAACACTATTACAGAAGATGGATCTACTTTATTGATATCTACTCTCTGCAGATTTGCATGTGCAGTAAAAACTACAATATTTAGAAAATACATTCACTGCCGAAGTGTTTTTAAAAAAAAAAAAAAAAAGAAATACAATAAAAGGTTTCATTGTAGCTTATCCATCTCTATGTAATCAGTAAACGTAGATAAAAAGCGAAAATAATAAATCTGTTTTCTGAGCTCACCCGTGTTCGAATGCTTTTGGCACGGTCAGCGTACGCCAGCGTGTTACGAGACTCCTCGAAAGCCACGGAGGCGGGGCTAATATGGGCTATCATGACCGTTCGGCTGTTCCCGCCCAGGGAGTCCTACCGTTCAAACACGAGGAGGAGGATGATCAACAAAACAGATAAAACACAGATAATAATTCTGAATCATCACGGCGGTTCAGTCCCCGAGGAACTCGTAGGTTGCTGTACCTTCAGGAGGCGAGTCAGCTTGCTGTCTCGATAGTTGACATACTTGCTGCCGTTTTTTTCGCTCAGAGCGTTGATGCAGTTTCCCAAAGCCAGCAGGGAGCGGTTGATGTGGGCCCCTTCTTTCAAGCGCTGACCCCTATTCTGAGTCTGAAAGATACAGAGATAGATGAGTGAGAAAACCTGAAGTTTTTTTTTGTTGTTTTTTTTGGTATGCTTTAGGCTTTTGAGCTGACAGGAAATGGAAGGAGATAGAAACAGGGAATCGTATGCAACACAGGTATCCAGCAGCGTGACTTGTAAGGGACACTGCATCTACAAAGTCAATGCATTCAAGAAATATATACGTATACGGTCAAAGTTAAAACACATTTAGTTATTTCACTGAGATTTGTGTGTTTCTGTTTATCCTTGTTCTTTTTTCACTGTTTTAAAGTAGGCGGAGTCAAATAGAAAAAGCTGACATTGCATACTTCATGGAACCAATCAGGACGAGGCAGCAATATAATATAATATATATATAATAGTTGGTGTGTTTCTGTTTCACTGACAGTCAAATCTGATCTACATCACAAAACATCTTAGGAAATAATATCAAAGAGCGGATTTTTATACTTTGATCTTTTCTTCTTCAGTCATAAATAATGACGATGATGTGCTATGTTGAAACCATATTTACAAACTCTTAATAAATACTTTGGACTTTTCTGTCAGAGAAGTTCCTTGCAGTCTTGACCACTAGGTGGCATTACGTCCCGCCTTTGATCCATCAGTACTGAACTAAATCAACTCCACCTTTTCACTAACTGCGTGCAGCATCGACTTTAGAGGCAGAGAAAATGTTCCCTCTGGGCTCAAGTGACAAACTGCTCCCTGTTCGGCTCAGATCCTGACGGAGGCCGCACGTGCCCTTCATCCGTCGTACGGCCGTGAAGTGTTCAAACAGTCTCCGCGGTACACGAGTGCTCCCACCCGCCGGCCGTTTGCATGTTTATCTCGTGGCGCGGAAGAAGGACGCGGCGGTAACGTGAGCAACAATGACGAGCCATTCACAGGGCTGACGAAAACAGCTTCAGCAGCAAACTGAACAAATTCTTTTCAGCCTCCTCACTTGACTGCTTAAAAAGAGAAGGTCAAAGCAATAATAAAACCGAGAAAAGGAATCGGCTCGTAGAAAGTCGTCTCTTCATCGTCATACAGCTCCTGCTTGTATTGACCATAACAGCACGACACCAGACACAATATTCTCAACAGAGGAGATAAATAAAATTCAACTGGCTGTGCTGGAAAATGATTCATTTGGAAACCATGGAACTGCATATTGCTCCCATTTTTATTCCCTTTTATCCCTAAGATTATGTTTAATTATATTACCTTGCATGAGTCTTTAAATCTCTTTTATTCTGATATTTCTTTCCTCTAATTTGTCACTTGTTACAGGTAGAAATCAATAGCATTTTTATCACAAAAGTTAAACGATTCAATATATGACCGTGTTTTGGAAAAGAGACAAAAATGAACAACGGGATGGTTGCAATCATCTTGTTCAAGGAAAACACCAACATTTTGAGTAAATAAACTCTTTGAAAGGAGGAACTCGTGACTGGAATCATTACAATGTTGTCAACTGGTATAAACTTGTGATCGGGAATGTCTCGTATTATATAATTCATGCAGTTGTGTGGAGGTTATGAAAGGTCAGCTGTGTAACAAACCACACTAACATGTGTTTACTGAATATCTGAAGGCAAACTGTTTATTTTGACACTATAACACTGATTTTGTTGCACTTGTATCTTCTCTAAATGAATTATAAATTTGTTTTCAGTATTTGATCGCATCATTATCGCAGAAATACCCTGAAATATTGTGATATTATTGTAGAGCCATATCTCCCACTCCTACTTGTGGTTTGGTTGTTCAGCGTGTAGCTGTTTACATCGTTTTATGTGTTAAAAAGAGAGATTTCCAGTGATGGAAGAAGTATTTACATCTTTTTATTTTTTTCGTGGCCATTTTAGGGCAGCGAAAGCAAGTTGTGAACACTGCACTGACATATTATCAGCTTTTAAATTGATAGAGCAAACGTGCACGTGGGGCAGCTACAATGGAGGAACCTTAGCTTTCATTGGGAGTCATGTTTCCGGCCACCCGGCAAATGGAAGTCCAGAGTTTACTCTCTTTTCACTCCCTTATTTGTCTCCACAAATATCCGGCTCTACTTTGTCCACCAGCTAGTTGCTCTGTCTGCCTGCCAGGAAAATAATCGAGTGTAAATATAATTGAAGTAAAATGTACTTGAGGTAGGAAAAATAAAAGTGTTCAATCCTGTTGTTGTAGCTGAAAGTCTTAACTTTGAACTTGAAGTTTACAACAGTTTACTGTTCAGCAGTTATATTTATCATGCACCATGCTAACATCTTCATTTGTAAAGTGACATAAAGTGGCATGAATGGAAACATTTGAAGTGCTTTCCACCGCTGCCAATAACAGTTTTAACTGTACTTTTCTAAAACATCTGCTAAAAGGTTGAGGTATTCATTGGATAAACTGCTGAGTGGGCAATAATGGCAGATATAAAACAGCTTTCTGAAAGTCTTGTGATTCACGGGAACCTCAACGCTCGCTGCAGACTACAGTCAGAGCTGCGTGAATGCAGACGTTAATGCACAGCCTCACGAATACCGGCTTGAAACGAGCCGTGCGTGTTCGGCGAGTCTTTGAACGTTATTTTAAGAAAAGCACCTGACAAAAGCAAATGCGCCCATGCGCATAAATGCACAGACAAATCGAAGACCTCCTGTGGAGTGAATTATACCCAGTTTCCGCCATTTTTTTTAAACCCCCCCCCCCCCCCTTGACTGAGCGCGCGCACACACACACACACACACACACACACACACACACACACACACACCTGTGCTGCTCGTTCGGAGCCGGCGAGGTCGATCATGAAGAGGCGTGCGAAGCGGACCTCCTGCAGGACGTCGCGACAGCGGCTCTGCTGTTTGACGGCCACCTGCAGCACGGCGTGGGAGCGAGACGACGTCTGATTGGCGGCCGTTGGCTCCTGAGTGCGCTGCTTGTTGCCTCTCATCAGCAACTCCATGATCTGAAAAAGAAAAAGAAACATACACGCGCGGAGGTCACTGCGGTGTTTCTGAATGTTTCCGTTATAGCACGAGTGAGGAGCGTAGCGCTCGGCCAGGCAGCAGCTCGTCTCACCTCTTGGGCGTTGATGGTGGACACCTCTGTGATGCCGGCGACTTGAATCACCCCTTTAGAGTCTTCTCTGAGGTCTAAGAAGCCCGACGACGGGTTCAGCAGGTCACGGATCATCTCATTGTAGATCTAAAAAAAAAAAAGAAAAAGATACGAATATGAAATGTGAGCTGAATGCCATCCATCCATCCATTACCTGCAGTAAAGATTACATGGCTGTGTTCAGTGAATGACAGACGTACACCAACTAGGAGACTGTTTATGTCCATTTAAAAAGGCTCCATTCAGGCTTTCAGGCCTCCTACAAAGACGTGGTACAAAAACATCACGTGCTGTATTTTCAGCACCGTGTCATTAAGAAACCTCAGCTTGTTGGGTGGCAGGCTGTCATCAAACCAGCGGCAGTTCACTTCTCACACGAAACGAAATTTCAGGTGACTTCTGCGGAGTGACAGCGATCGGGGTAGTGAAAGCTCTTCGGCCACATAAAAGCCCAGAGCAGGAAGTGACATCATGGAAAAACGACCGCCGGATGACGATCTGCCAGGAGGTTTTAAAATGCAAAGGAGGTTTTTCTATTTTGTCAAGCTCACCCAGGACACAAACTCTGACAAGAGGATGCTTTCACCGACACTGACAGTTGGACATTTTGTTCTGTTATTTTTTCCACGTGTGCCCCCTCGTTGCTGGTGAAGGTTAAACAAAGCTGAGAGTGTACAGTCAGTTTTGCCAGCGGCTCCGGGAGGCTGTCCTCGGGCGTAAACATATGTAAGAGCTAAATGTTAATATTGTCATTATGAGCATGGTAGTATGTTCACGATGACAATATTTGCATGATAATTAGGTATAATTATATATATAATTGGATAATAAATGTTAGCAGGCTCAGTATTGTTTCAAGATCTTCATTTAGCGGTACTAGTACGGATACCATGACTTACTGGTTACTGGTTACTGGTTCCTGAACCGATGCTAATGTTATAAAATCCTTTTTATGCAAAAGCAAAAAAAATACATTACAGTAGAAATCTTTAGTTTCCATGCAGTTTAGAGGGGGAGAGTGTAATCCAGGTTTTTTTTTCTGCAGCTACGAGCCTCCAACGTTCCCTAAACTCACATTTAGTACTGAAGCCCAAAGTACAGCTATAAGCTAACAGTAATGTCATTGATCACTGATGATCAAAATTCAAATTTTGACCTGATGATGCAGTTGAACAGAAAAGTTAAGAAATCGTCAAAGTTAAAGCTGACAAACCATCTAACAAGACATTTCGCTGAAAACCGAGGAAAAGTCAGGGGATCACCAAAGTTAATAGGTTCATCCTCTGGGAACCATTAATGTCAGAAGTAAATTTCACGGCAATCCAACCGGCAGTTGTTGAGATATTTCCATCTGGAAAAGTGCGAGCAGTGGACCAACCAGCTGGAGTTAACTATCCCCGGGGCCCCACTAATGTAGCTAAAAAGGAAGTCTTCTCCATTGAGGTTTCTAAATATTGCAACGCCCACAAAACCACAAAACCAGAATAAACACATAAAACAGGAGGAGCGCTGTGTGTATGTGAATGGCAAAGAATGGCTGAGTGTGTCTTTTCTTCCATCGAGGTTATATTTATGCGTTCCTGTTTTAGAGATTGGACACGTGAAAGCGAGCGCGATCTGAACAAGAAAAAGAGCAGATGTGTGCTCGTCGCTCAGTCAAGCTATAAAACGCCGTTTAACCTCTTTGTTGGTGAGGCGGCGGCGGTAACAGATTGCTCCCTGGAAACGGCAAACACACACGCGCACGCGCACACACGCACGCACACACACACACACACACACACACACACACACGCGTATCAGGACTTATCCCGACGAGTTCAATACAGGTCAAAGAGCATCCAGACTCCATGACTGGCGTTTTGATAGGAACATTTCCACATCACCGCCCACCCAGAGTGCTACTAAAGAGCTGAGCTTTAATGAAATTGTCAATCAGGGAACATAATGACAGCGTCTGGCAGTGAAAACACAAAATGTAATTTTGATGTCTGATGTGTGAATGCGAACCCGACGAGTGCTTACGTCGTTCCGTTTTCATTTTCTGTTGAAGGCTGAATGTAATTTTCATATTTGCTCTTTTTTTAAATCTTTTTTATAAAAGGTTATATTCACCGCCCGCTTCAGTCGCTCTGCCTTCGTCACTATAATTTCTCTCCAAGCCTCTCCGTTTCCTCTTTTTCTCTCATTTCCTCTCTTTATTCCCCGACAGCCTGACTCATTCATTGTTTACTTCGTGCTGTCGTGTTTTTCCAGAAAAAGAAACGACTTTGGGTGCCAAAACCATTATGGACACGTTCTTCACTCAAAACCACACAAAGATCCTCGATGAGGCAGTCGATTTGAAAAGTTTTCACAACATATTATTTCTTATGTTCCAACAAACAAGTCGCTTGCTGTGTGTCACGTGAAACGTGTAATTAGAATGCTTGAAAACACTTTTGAAAAGACATGAATATGATTTTCAATGTGCTTCAGGGGAAACATTAACTTTAGATTTCCAAAGAAAAGATGAAGATGTTCTCTCTAAACCGACAGGAAGACTGAATCACACCGGCGAGGCTTCGCTTCTGCTATCAGAGTCAAATGAACCAACTCCATTGTACCCGGTGCTTTTAAGCCCAGCAGACAACACAGAGAAACCGCATTCATCCGCCTGCCGTTTTATCTGCGGCTCATCATCCACTGACAAAGGCAGAGGTAATCGCTCTGCTGATAGGACAGCAGCCCACTCCACACCTCAAAGCACTGAGGGCCTTTCTGTGCAACACACCCAGTACATGCCTACTTACACTGGTGTTTTACTAAGTGTGTGGACCTCGTCCAGTCTATAGTGGCGTTGAAGTAGCAGATGGCGAGACATAAGGGTGGCCCTTTGAGTGATGGTCTGGCTGCATCATTACTCCATGTAAAGGCCCCCGACACACCAGGCTGACCTGAGAGAGGCTAACAAAGTTTTGGCTCACTTCACGTTGCATCACTTCACCTGGAAAGTTGCACTTAAACGCTACAATTGACAGCCAATCAATTAACAGCACAGAAGTACATTTTGTGTGAGCACGGAGATAAAAAAATAAATAAATAAATAAAAATAAAATAAGTTTGTCCCTCAAACTGAAATAGATGAATCTCAAAGTACTTTACTGCCCCAAATTTGAATCTGATTTTAGAGGAGTATTTTTTAAGTGACAGTGTGTTTATTACCTATTTATAAACAATGCTGTTGCTCCACTCAACATATGTGCAAACTTACAATGCGTCTACATGCACAAGTGTACGATTTCTGCCAATACTTGGCCTTCGGGAACTTCCCTCTTTAGTGTCCAGCATTAGTCAGAGAACGGTTCTATTTGCCTCGTTACTGTTTGTTCACGTCCACGTGAGAACACTGGAGCAAAACCTGCACGTAACAGAGAAATACTGAAAACATATTTGGATTCGTCGTGCAGAAATACATAAAAACGTGTATTTTTCTGCAGTCTCTGCTCGCCAGTGTAATTAGTCGGTGTTCTGAACTGGTACTCAGCAAACAAAAGAATTTTTTTTCCCCCAATTTTTCTTTTCTTACCGAGCAAACACACTCAGTGGGAGAAATGTTCACACTTCTCAGTCAATCAGTGACAATAACACATGGCAAAACTGCCATTGATGAGGCCACTGGGGACTTTTGTGCTCAACAAGGAAAACCTTGGCAATTTTCTTTCTTTAAAGTCAATAGGTTTGTTTTTTTTTTAAATTACATAATGCCATGTTGGTTCAGAGATATTTGTATGCAGCAGCGGCAGTTAGGCTTCATCATCATCATCAATATGTGAAGCTTCTGTCAACAACAAGGCAATTTAACGTGCTTTGGATAGGCGAAAAAAAACATTACGGGAAAATAAAAGAAGGTGGTACGAAGACACGTTTAACAATCTGTTCCTGGGCTTTTCTGAGGAGTTGCGGATGCCGGCTCGGCTCATTTAAGATGCGACATGGACGCCAGGCAAAAGTAAAGTGACACCAGTAGTATCTGCCTGCAATTGGCATCAGCTAACAACCTCAGATGTTATCAGTGTGGAGAGACGAGAGCAAAAAAAAAAGACCACGTCCCAACTGTGACCTGGACAGATGTGAAGAAATCAGCCGAAATCTCGACGCGAGCAATCAGGCTAACGGCTGCAACGTTTAACCGCGGGGCAATTAGACGACCCGTCGCTGCCGCCGCCGCGTTACTGAGATGATGCCGTGGGCTCGTGACGAGAATACGTGTCTGCAGATGAGATGCAGAAACAAAAACTACGAAAGACTCACCTCCAGATAGGACATGGAGACGCTGTACAGCATGTCGTCGCTGGTCTCCTCGATGGCACGGAAGAGGTCGTTCAGCGTCCGGACGTAGATGCCCGGCTCCGTGTCTGTTCCCAGCATGGTGTACGTCTTCCCACAACCTGATGGCCGCAATTCATAGACTCACTTTTATTGTTAAGTTACTTTGATGTATAAATTGAAATGATTTTTCATCTTTATTGGTTTCTAAAGCCGCTCGAGTTAATATTTTTTGTGTTAGGAGTTACGCCGTTAATCGGCCAAATGTTGCCACTTCCTGTTCCCGTTTCAAATTAAAAGACCTTCGGCACATACGCAGTCCGGCCACGTTGTACGTGTCGACCTTATATCTTTCATATAAACAATGGAAGAAATAGAAAGTGAATTATCATCAACTCCGCTGCTGTAATTACATGACTGTTAATGAATACTACATTCTAAATTAAACCGCCTTGTCAAAGCTGAATGCTACGACAAAATAGTTTACTATAGCTTCATGTTTATTATTTCTGCATGAATGACCAGTAAGTGCTGTTTTAATTAGTCATTGTCTGTCCCGAGTCCACTGCCGAGCCCCGTTTCCTTCTCTACATGAGGACACAGCTTTGAATCTCTTGAGACAGATGGACAGGCGGACTAAGTCCGAGAAACGGAGAGACAGATGGGTAACTCGATGAAGCAAATAGTGCTCTGCTAGTCTTTTACAGTCTGTCACTGCCCACTGGACACGTGGGAGAGAGAGCATGACTCATTTTATAATCACACCTGCGCGAAAATAAAAAAATTTAATAAAACAGATTTTTTTTTTTTTTTTTTTTTTTTTTCTGGATGTTTTCTGGACGAGCTGGCTGACTCAGGCTGACTGCAGATTAAAGGGTCGGAGAGGGAACACATGTAATTGGTGGATGATACACCTCCATTTGGACAGAGCACTGTGTAATCTGCTGGGGCCTTGTTCAACACACACACGCACGCACGCACACACACACACACACACACACACACACACACACACACACACACACACACACACACACACACACACACACACACACACACACACACACACAAACACCAACCTGTGGGTCCATAGGCAAACACAGTGGCATTGTAGCCTGATATGAGGCCCTCGATTAGCTCTTTGGTTGTGGCTCGGTACACCTCCTCCTGCACAGGAGCAAGAATGTGAAACTGTCAAGTGATAAATAAACAACTGTACATGAATTTTAGAGGAACATTAATTTACATTTTATTCTACGTTTGATTCATCTGAACTTTCTGACCGACCTGGTTGGCTGAGAAGTCGAATGCCACGTCAAACATGTAGGTCTTCTCCCTGGAGCGGTTGGCACGCAGGATGTCGTCTGGGTCCTCCATGGGGTCCATCAGAACCACCATCTAATGATGAAGGAAAAGAGACAGGAAAGGCAGACGGGAGAATGAAAGAAAGAGCGTGAGTAGGCGGTTCGTGTCCGAGCCCGTACAGACATCTGAGCAGCCAATTAGCCTGATGATATTTCTCGTGTCAATCTCTATGGAAGGCTGTGCTAATGAGAAAATGTGCTCTGGACTCAGTGAGGTGACGTTCAGGGCGACGCTGGACGGATCCCAGATCAAAATAGCAGTCGGCCGTTAGGGCGAAGCTGACACACGATGCAGATGTCTCTTTCTGTTGCAGATGTACAGTGTGTTTTCTATTGAACCACTTCTGCGTCTGATGTAGGTCTGCAAAGATGTCAGACACAGCCCTCAGCGATCAGCCCAGCACATGATTAAAGGCAGTTATAAACTCCTGGCAGGTTTATCTGCTGCAGAGGGTCCCAATTAATTATTTGATGTAAAACTAAACCACCATGAGATGCAGGACTAGAGGTGTGGAAATCTCTCTGTTCTCAGATAAATCGCAACGCGGACGTGGAAGATTCGGCCTCGATGCAGAGACAGAGTGTAATCGCACGACATCATTAAAGAGCAGCGTTTTCCATTTGTGGGAGAGGAAATCAGTCGGATTCAAAGTAAATCTTACATTAGAACGCCTTTTTTTCCACTATTTTCAAACTAACTAGCTACGTTAACGTCTACGGATAGCCTGCACGTGAGGCGTTTGGGTGAGATCTGTAAGTTGCGGCATCTACTGACAGTCTGCTCATGAGGCATCAAGGAAACATCGCGTTTAGGAGAGACATCTGTAAAGTGTACCGCCTATCAAACGTCTTTATGCCAAGCGTTTAGGGGACATCTGGAAATTGTAGGTACAGAAAACAACCTGGGTTACACGTGATGCCTTTTAACACATGGAGGTGCATGGAGGTGCATCAATTGGTGCATCAACCGTGAGGCCTACAAAAAAACAAATATTATTTTCAGGGATCTTTTTCACCTTCTTTTCTAAGTAGCTAATTTGCACACTTGCTTAATTGCAGCAGGTGGTGTGAAGGGAACACCTTAACTGGCTGATGAGCGAAATGTTCTGTGCAGTCAGCTCATCATCGCTGGCAGTGTCAGACTCACTAATTTGTAATTATATTTCTGTGTTTATTTTCCTTCCAAAAACCAAAATGCGTGCTAAAAATCATCCTTGAATCAATAATTCTTCTTTTCTTTTTAAATTAGTCAAGCTACTCTGCAATCTCTCCACATACTCCCTGGGTACACACACACACACACACACACACACACACACACACACACACACACACACACACACACACCTAAAATCACTTATCAACTGTACAGTTTGAAATGATTCAAATGGTGTTTTATGTATTCAGATCAGGCTGCAAGAAACTCGTCACTTTCAAAATTGCAAACCTTATGAAAGTTGAGAAATAAACCCAAATCATCAGTCCATTTGTAAGTCTTCTTTCCTTCCACCCTTTCATTGATTAAAAAAAAGAAAAATAGTAAAAAAAAAAAAAAAAAAAAAAAAAGCATATTTAAAAGCACAGAAGCATCACTGTCTTCTAAAATGTATGACAGGTTGTCCTTGTGAAAAATCCAGCCTCTTAGTGGCACTTCACAGCACGTATGTACTGTATATATGCATTTATGCAAATATATATCCACTCAGGCCATCTGTAATACTCTGAATTCTGTTCGTAGGACATAATGACCCGACAAGCAGCCTGTCAAGCACATTCAGCACATCTAGAGGAGAGAGACCAGCTCGAGTGAATTTAAAGTGATAGTTGGTATTTTTTTTGAAGTGGGGGTTGTATGAGGCACTTATACATGGTCTAGTGTATTACACGGGGGTCAGCACTGGCTGTGGATAAGAACTTCATACTGTATAAACCCAACTTCAAAAACCCGAACTATGCCTTTAAGAGGGAACATGGGAGCAGGTTGTGTTTTGCTGAAGTTCTGCTTTTGTGCGTGTGCCAGTCTGATCGCCACGTGAATATGCCGAGAACTGAAATGTCCCACTGTGTCCAATTGTGCCTCTTGACAAACGCTCAGCTCAGTCCAATATCATTAGTAAATCACAGCTCGCGCAAATGAACATTTCAGGGGCAAATTTTGCACGGAAGCGGCACAGCACGACATCAGGAAAAAAAACAAAAACATATTACAATACGGCCGACTCAGAGTGGATGCAACTGACTGACTGGAGCAGGTTATACAGCTGAAGGGAAATTATTCGCCTCACAATATGGTGGGCTTGAATGTCCTGCTTCCTGACTGACAGGAAAGTCTATAATAATAATAAAGAAAAACAAAATAAAGAACCCCTAAGGTCATTTCAGATACAACCGAGCGGCTGCTGGGAGTTCGTCAGGCTTTTCAGCTGATCGTGTCTGTTCAGCAGCGGGTCTCGAGAATCCTCCGAGGACCGTAGCGCCGGAGCACTCGGCTCGTTTGATGACCCCCTCAACCACTGAGCCGCTCACTTTGAAGCCTCTCGATTGAAATTCAAGAGGAGAGATTTCACTTTTAATAAATTGACAACAACAGATGAAGGCGGGGAGCACGGCGAGCAATCAGCGAGAGAAGGAGAAGGGGGAGGAGGGGGGGGGGGGAGACAGCAGGATGACGTACTGAAGAGAGAGAAAGAGGAAACGTGGAGAGAGATGAGGCAACACGACCACTTTGTTGTTGTTTTTTTTGTTTTTTATTATTTTATGGCGCGCGCGCGGCAAAGACGAGGACCCATCGTGCACCAGACACGAGGGCAGCGTGTGCAACCGAAGCTCCTCTTTTTTCCGCTCCTTCCTCCCACCCGCTTCCTCTTTCTTCATCCTCCTCACTTCCCGCTTCTCCTCTGACTCCACGTTGCACGGCGGCCCGGCTGCGATGACGTACGACTTCTGATCGCGTTTCACAGCAAAGATACTGAGAACAAGGCAGTAATTCTCTCTTCATTCTCTCTGTCCAAGGTCAAAAGCTCTTGTGCCACCTCGTCTCAGCCAATCTGATGACCTTCTCATTGAAGAATAAGGATTGGCACGGGTTCGTCTTGGCGAGTTGTCAACATTTTGGATCGTCCTGTAGTGTCTCTATTGTCGCTCCTGTTTAATGGTGAGCCCTCTGAACTAGGTTACTATAACTAGGCTGCGTCTTTCTTCCTGGTTGGCCGTTATCTTCCCAAAATGTGACCTCGCAGCAGTTTGTGAGAGAAACAACCAGGCAGAGCAGAGTTACAGGATGCGATCCAGGAGCCCACTGACAGATATGTGATGGTGCAGTGTTTGGACACACAGGAAAGGCACTGGAGGGAGAGAGCTTTGGCTGTTTTATCGCATTTATCGGTGTATGAGATTTTAGTTGTAAATGAGAGTCATGTATTTAGGAAGTTACTTCAGGATTACCACAGCAGACCGATTAGAATATCTATAGACATCATTAATATATTTTGACCCACCAAACGTCAGCAGTCATTTCATGGCCATACATAGACACAAACATGGTTTTTACATATTATATTTCAGCTCAGTTTCTCTATAAATTCCTAAACTGCAGCAAAATCATACTTCCAATTTTATTACTAATACTTTCATTATTGGTTTCTCAGAGTCCGAGATGTCAACTTTAAATTGCTTGTGTTTTTGTGATCAATAGTCCAAAGCCTTAACATATTCAGTGTACACTAACTAATCATCACACTTGGAAGAGAGGGGACGAGTGACTGTTTCTTATTAAACCAGAAAGCTAACAAAAAAAACATGATTTCTTGCGTATTGCCTCCACACAGAGTACGGCATCATCACAAAAATCCTGTGTGAATAAAAGTCTATAAAAGGAGCTAAAGCGATGCCCTTTCATATGTACCCAGCCTAAACCGGCCTGTTAATGTATGCGTGGTGTGCCAGTGTCATTGTTCGTTGAGAAAGCTGATGAGCGTGCAACAATGCTCTTACATAATCGCCGGCATGGCAGGTATCAAATAGAGCACGCATCCATGCAGTTTTGGTTCTCCGCACGGGCACATGGGGCAAATCATTAAGGTCCGAGGGTGTTGATAACACCTCTAGTCCCGTCTGTCATCTGCCTTTCTTGAGTTACAGTCCCTTCCACAGCTCCACCCATGAACCTCCACATCCAGCAGCTGCTGCTCGGGAAGATCCTATACCTCTAATTTTCTTAAGTCTTCTGATAAGACTACAAGGTGCTGGCTCTAATGACATTATGCTCTGTGGCAACGCAAGGCTGGAAGTCCTGGCATGGACCCGGAGGGTTTTGGTACCAACGGCGGACTATAGGTAACCTTCTTGGGTTCGGACCCTGCCGACGCGGGTACTCGTGACAGTAGACGGTCCATTTTGTTCAATTGGGAGGTTTCAGACGGACAAAGGCTTCGGTGTAAAGTACCGGTCAGTATTAGCTGTTGAGCACAGACGTGAAGTGGACGGGCATATTTAGAAACATTGCTGTCTCGTGGATACCATTAAATCTCCCACATATCCTCCCACCCTCTTCCTCTCTCTCTCTCTCACTCTCTCACTCTCTCACACACACACACACACACACACACACAAACACACACACACACAGTTGCATGGAAACATGTACTCATGTACACATAGAAACTAAGAAAGAAGCACTTCATGTCCGCTGCAACAAGCGAGTCTGTGCAGGCAGGGTGGCATTAGACGTGAGTGACCACGAGAGAGGAGGCTAGCTCACTCTCACACAGCCTGTCTGTGTAGAAGATGAAAGGAGGTGACGTCCGTTGTGTGTTTTTAACACGTTAAGGCAGTGGCAACTCTCTAAACCAGAGAAAGCTAGACGGTAAAATAAAAAGGTTCTTTACAATTCGATCTTTTTTCAAACTAATCATAGAAATAACTGACTTTAATAGGCGATGAAATAATGATTAGTGAAGGCCGTCGGTCTTTGTATTTAGTACATGACCAGCTGTCATGCAGTCTTACGTTGTCGTGGCGATTTGTCCTCAGACTTAATAACAAAATAAAATAAATCAAAGCTCAAATTCAAACGGCCACCGGGGCACCGAGGAACGAATCGTACGCAGGAAACATAATGTTTCAGAAGATGTATTTTACCATTTCAAGCAGGCAAACAAATGAAACCCAACATACAATCAGCTGCCCTGGTACAAAAACATAAACCCTGCTATATGCTATACCTGCATACCCATATGTGTAGATCCACAGAGGGCCCCGAGCTGACCAGTGCTGGCACCAACAATTATGCAATTAATTGAAGTAATAATTCCAATAACGTTATGTTAATGTTATTAAAAAATAAAACAGCAACAAAATAAATATATATGGGTTTAATTAGTAAATACAACCAATAGCTCCAATACTAAAATTGTTAGCTCCAACATATGTCAAATGCGACAAGTGCTCCAACCACATCATGCAGCCACAAGCAGGATCTGTCAAACACACGTCAGCTGATCAAAATGCCCGCTGGGAGGAAAGCTGACCAGTTCATCTCTCTTATTAGCTGAAATTATGAATCCAGGGGGCTTAAAACTGGAGACAGAACCGTTCTCCTGACCAAACTCGTAAAATACAGAAAACAGACTGCTTCTGGGGTCACTGTTCGTGTACAAAGATGGCGGCCGTAGCCGTAGCTGTGATACTGAGCAAAGACTAAGGCATAAAAACACACCACCTATTTGTCAATTTGCCAACGTATCTGTTTTTCCTAACCTCCTCTTTGACACGAATGGGCCAGAAGCCAGAAGAGCTGCACAAAGTAAAAAAAAGAATGCAATTTCCTGGTCGACAGCCTCCATAAACGTGGTGTCAGTTTGATCAGTTTTAATCATGCCGTCGCCGCTGTCACAATGGACATCACCTGCTACAAGCACTTCTCATTTGAACGCTGGGCGTGACTCGGTTTAACCCGACCCCAGGGGCTGGCAAAACAAAATGGACCGAGCGTGAATTTACACACTGCGGCTATGACAAAAAAAAAAAAAAAAAAAAAGAGGCTCCTAAAATATTTATACCCTCACAAGGATCAGCCGAAGTCAAACAACAGCTTGCTTATGCTGCGACATGAACCCAATTAGCGTGATGGAGTTGTCTAAACACCATGAAAAGCAGCGGGGTGTGATGGAGCACCGCCGCCCGGTGGCTTCATCGGCTGATGGGATTTCTGACCACCAGGACCTGCTGCTCTGCTCAGCAGGGTTGACTTGGTTGGCCCATATCACTGATTATAGCACAGCGAGCTCCCACCGCAGATCCATAATTCAAAGCCTGGATGTGGTGCAGTTTCACAAGCCAGCCAGCCAGCCAGCCAGCCAGCCAGCCAGCCAGCCGCGGTTGGTTCGCCCTGCCTCCCTCCACCGTCGAGTGCCAAGTGGCAAACGCTGCCAAGGCACGCAACAAAAAGTCAGCAGGTTGCGTAGACATCAACCTCTTTTATGGACACTTGTTCGTTACACCGAAATAATGGCTGCGGTCACTAAGAAAATGACAAAAAGAGAAATTTGAAATCTCATAAGAAGGACCTATATTGTATTTTCACCCATGTTGTGGGAACACGCTTGGCTGAACACGAAGCAGTTTTCATGTCTTGCAAGAGTCAAGAATATTTTTCTCAATCTGGTCTCATTGCCAGCAGTGAAACTGGACAGAAATTGAAAAAAATGTTGTATCTCGTGAAGCATTTCAAGTGTTATTTTCAAGAGGACCTGCCACTTAAAAAGATGAAAGCAGCAGCTACAAACAAGAAAATATTATATATATAAAAAAAAAAGAAACCCTAAGAAGCCAAAATTATTGTCAAAAAGACCGGTTGACCGCAGCAGTTGTAGCAGCTGGAGAAGGACTATTTTAAACAAAAAGGTGCAGACGGGGGTCTGCATTGGAGCGATAGAGTCAAACCATCAAACCAACTGTACACAGTAGTGTCACCTTTTATTGTTTACATTCGTGTCTGGTCTTTATTGCTCCGGCTTCAAAGGTCAAAAGGTGACGTCCTTTATTATCGAGCTCAAAGGGTTGTCCATGCACGGACTGGAAAGATTAAGAGGAGTGCTTTTTGTCCGTGTGTCATATCTGAGGTGGATGTCCATCCCTGCATCTCATTTCTCCCCCGACACAGCAACCTCATTTTAACTCACTTGGCCGAGTGAAATCGTGGTTACCATGGAAGCCTGTCTCCAATGCATTTTCAACTGCGTTTTATAATTCTGGCTCATGGCTATAAATTATTTTAATGCTTGAAACTATGTACAATTTTAAAAAGCTCCACTTGGAACTAAATCACCTGACAGTAAAGTGGAATGTATGAGAAAGAAAAATAGCAAGGACCACAAGGGGCTGGCTCGAAAAAAAAACAAAAAAAACTCTGCTCTAATAGACTCCCTTTCAAAAAGCATAAACTTCTCTCATTAAATACAAAGTCAATAATTTTTTTTCCAATAGTCATTACAATGTCATTTGCTAAAAATCACTCCTGATCAATGTTCTGGTGGTTCTTTTGATAATAATTCCATTATGAATTCGATATTACGCCTCAAAGAGAGGTGTTTGGGGGCTATGATTGACATGCCTGGGGTGCAGTCAGGTTTCTGGTAAAGGTGGGTGGGCATAGAGTCTCTTAGTCTTAAGGTTCTCAGTCAGATCAAATCAAATCCAGCCTTTGCTCCTCCCCAGCTTGTCTAAATTTAGTCATTTTGGTCCAAAAACCGAGATGGTGACGACCAAAACGCCAGACTCGAAGCTGCGAAACAGCAGTTCACAAAAGCATTGGGTAACATGATGAAACTAGATTTCACTAATGGGGGTCATTCACAATGTGGAGGCACTCGGAGCCCGACACATTTATAGAAAAATAGTCTTGAAAGGGTAAAAAATATGCTCAGTGTGAGTGTAACCAGCTGGAGTGATTGAAATAGGAGTGTATCTGTTCCTTCAGATGAGACACACAACTGAAAAATATGTCTGAAATGCCCTCTGCAATAGAGCTGCTAGAATTTTTGTAGTCTTTTAGTGTCTCCCGCTGACTTACAATGAGTCATCGGCACAAAAAGAAAGACCACCTGCGCCGAGGGCTTGAATACTCTCCTTTCATTTTCAACCAGATATCCATCTGTAATATAAAAAAAACCCGCCTCACGGCATCCATCATCATGTGATAGAAGAGTGTGTATTTGTGTGTACGCTTGCTCTCTCGCTATGAATTTCACTCCATTTCCTTCCAGTATCTGTAGGTTACACAATGACAATGGCAGAGTAGTTTAACAATGTAATCTACAGCAAAGAACAAAGAGTCAAAAAGAAAGCAATCAGGTCTAAGCGGTGACCTTTACGGGGCAACCTTTCAAGCTGCTCTTTCAGAAACGCAACCAAAGCTTTGGAAAATCCAACGGGCACAATTGCAGCTGGTTATCTGATCGAAACCCTCAGCGCTGCCCTCTGCCCCCCAACAATGCTACTGTATATCCAGTTTCAGGGGCTCGCCATGATTGGAGGTGTGTGTTGGATCGCCGTGTACCTGATACAGCGAGCCAGGTCGCAAGGTCCGCTCTTCTTTTGACGTTATATAAGACGTCTGGCCGTGGCAACCGAAGGCCAGATCGGTACAGTCGAGAGGAGGGTCGCTGTAATTCTGACTCAGACAGTGATTAATAAATGCAACAGGACTCCTGGCCTTCTGCTCGACAGAATAATAGATCTCGAGAGCTCTTCTTTTTTTCCTTTCTTTCTTTATCTACGTTTCCTCCCTTGCCTCAACATTACTGTCTCGAGGGCATCTAACGCAGACTTATTCTTGAATGGCAAAAGCACAGATGATCACAATGGATAAGACGAATAAATCAATTTGTCATCGAAGAAAGCAAATTCTCAGAGCCTTCAGATCACAATTAAGTGCGAGGATGCGGATGATGCATTAAAGATATTCGCTGTCAAAAAAAAAAAAAAAAAAAAGCTAAATAAAGTTAGAGCATCCAAACCACAACCTCATCACCTTTTCTTTTGTTCCTTCTAGACTGACAAAAGGCTGTACATAAAAAAAAAACCACCCCACCTGCTTGGCAGGGGTAATCAGGTTGATTGGTATCATCACAAACAACAAGTATCCAAGGGTGCACCGACAGGGAGGAAGATTGGGATTTGGGATGCCAGAGACGGGCGTCGGCTGCTAGTTACTAAAGGTCGGAGGTAAACTTGAGGCCAGGGGCAGGAGGTCGGCTATCACACACACACACACACACACACACACACACACACACACACACACACACACACACACACACACAGAGACTGAGGCAATCGAAGATGCCAGATGAACGGCCGTAGTGGAAAATTCACTTGGACTCACGCGTGTCCACGTTCAAACTACTGTATCCTTTGCGGTGGATATTTACTGAATTCTACAAGGCAAATTGTAAATATGCAACATTCCTCTATTAAATATTCAAAATATAAAATAAGACACCAAAATTGAGGTTGAGGATTAAAAGAAAGGAAGTCATCATTCATCGTATTCAGGTGTCTTAAAAGCAGGAGAACACTCTTGCTCGGCAACCGACGCAAAAGTTGTATGCTTATAATTGTCATGATTATCATTATTAATATGATTTCTCATAATTATATGACTCCTCTGTCAGCTATGATAGATTGAAAGCAGAAAAGCGGCATAAAAAAAAACCAACCCCACAACAACCGTTGCTACGTAATGACCTTTGGAAGATCTTTTCGGATGGAGGCAGCAGGAAGCTGCGCAAGGATCCCTTTAGCGCGGTGTCAAGTTAACTTCACACCCGTGTTCACACGTAATGACAGTAATAGCAAATTGGTCCTCGACAGCACGCCATTTCCAGCCTTTTAGTCCATTTTGCTTCCAACAGATGACAGAAAGGGAGACGCTGTCAGTGTAAAAGCACAAAAGCAGCCATTACCGTTGTCGAGTGGCTTCGAGTCTCTCGCAGCTACACACACACACACACACACACACACACACACACACACACACACACACACACACACACACACACACAATGGACTTTCAAAAATACACCGTACTCCCTTTGTGAAAGATGAAAGACAAATCCTATGTATTAAAGTAATGAGACGAAAATAAGTAAGACAGTTTGTATATGGTTGTGAAAAATGCATGGGTGAGATACAAGCATAACATCTTGATATTTTGAATGGCAATATCGTATTGACACATGGTGCCGAGTGTTGATATTCTATCATGTGAATAAATAAATAAATAAATAAATTAGTCAAGCCCATGTAACGGGGTTTTTTTTATGACAGTGTTTGTCAGCCTGTTTCCTTACCCTTTGGGGACTTTATTTGAAAATAGGTAATAAATTACAGAACAGCAGAACATTTTTAAAATCGAGATGATATCGTATCTGGTGATTCCCATCCTTGATAAAAAAAAAAAAAAAAAAAAATATGCCTAACTGGAAATTTGTAGTTTGTGTTGTGAGGTATTGACAACTATTCGTCCCAACGTATCACCTTCACGTGTGATGATTCTCCGGCCAGATTTGAAGTCGTTACAAAAGTCCTGTTTTCCATGTCGAGTTATGGATGTTATTGCAAACATGTGTGTTCGATGGTTCAGGGGGCTACAAGATATAATTAAGTTAATGTTGATAAAAGTAGTAATTTATTCATGTTAGCACGCATGTTTGCGGTGTTTGAAGACTCAAGCTTTGTCGGATCTGTCACCCAGCTACGGGATAAGGTTGGGTCAGACTGGTCCATGCGTAGGTACTGTGCGTAAACATTTTAAGATCCAGGGTAGACAGGGGATGTTTTTCCTTGTAACTCTTGAGCTGTAATTGTTCCACTAATCAGTCTGACCCATTAGCTTTTTTTGTAATTGAGCAATCCCTGCCTGTCACCCAATAATGATGTCCCATCCACGGCCCTGCGGCCGGCCTGCTCTTCCTGCTCGTGTCGGACGTATCAGGTGGACACAAAGGAAGCGGGGGAACATTGTGCTCCTGGTTCTGTTACATAGACCAGATCGCTCATAATGTATGAACGGGGCAGACTGCTCATAATTTAATCTTCCCCTCAAAAATGGAAGAAAAAAAAAAGCATGTTATGCTTGCATAATATGTGACATAATAAGTTGATAATGTTACCGTAGACGCCCTTTCGGTAATTATTTCCTTTTTGTGCCCACCCTGTGACCTGAATAATGACCACTGGATGCCTGAGGACACAGCGTGGTGCAAACAACTCACACCTGAATGTCTTTATTATGTAGCAGCAAACTTGCATACCATTTTTTATTTAATCAAATGCATAATAATTCCTAGATGTCTCCAGGTCCTTATTACGTGAGTAGTTAAAGCTGCTCAGAAGAGCTAAAAGCACGGCCACTCAAGCGTCTAGTCTCCTTCAGGGGCTGCTCAGGGCGAGCTGCCACGCCCCGCCCTCTCGAGAAGATCACGAGTGGTAGAGCATTGAGAGGGATCACGAACAACGCTCGCAAACATGCACACACCCACCCACAACGGCCCATGTGGTCAAAGACACTCAGGAGAGCGGCGGGGATCAGAGAGAGGTGGAGACGGAGGAAACAAGGAAAGCGAAGATTATCCACTTCCCAGAAACAGATAGTATTTGGGTTGATTTACTAACCCAGCTTTGCATAAAAGTAGGACGAACGTCTGTGATGCGACTCGAAATAAAACCCCGTGTGCTCGTCGTTGATCTCCGCGGGGGGGTTCGCTTCACGTCTCGTTCCTGGCTCTGCGTCTGTGCGTGGAGGTTAAATCGTCACGGCTAGAAAGGACACGGCTGTTTGTATTTCCTTTCCCTCTCTTGTCCAGCTGAGAAGCTATTCAAACACCCGGCCTCGTAAAAAAAAAAAAAAAAAAAAGGCTCCACATAGACAAAGCGTGCCCTTTTTTCTAGTTTTTCCAGCATTTCAACTCCGAGACTATTATCGCAATGAGCTGTTTTAGAGAGAACATTTCCATCATTCCCGACTCTCCTTCAACCTCAGGGCTACGGTAAACACTCTGCAAATGACATATACCTTGCTGTATTTGCCCAAAGGAGTTTAGTTTTGATTAATGTCAGGATTGCTACCTGAACTTTAGCACAACCTTTTCACTCCCAGTCGGCACTCGATTTCCCCGCTGTGGGATTCATAAAGTCGAATCTTATCTGTATTCAACAGAGTCAGAATTGGATAGTGTTTGGAGTGCAAAGCTTTTAGTTTTCTTGTTTTTTTGCTGAATCAGGCAAACGGTGGAGCCTCTAAGTCGAAGGCACTTTGAATCTCTTTTCACTGAGAGTCCAGCGTGGTGGCTGTCGGAAACTCTACACCGAGCACTTGAGGTGAGGTGCATTGTGCTCCGCAAAGGCAGAAGATTTGCCAATTCATGGCCCACTGTAATCAAGTAGACTTGTGCTTAGACCACGCTGAATGCTGCGTATTGTTTTAAAGGACTTGATCTTTACAAAGAAAATGAAAAATGTTCCGTTTGCCTCCTGGCTGACATCCTCTCTCTCTCTCTCGGGGATCAGAATGACTCACCAGCCCCTGAAGGTTGTTTTATTTTTCAGTCTCTGCTCCTCTTGCTGTTATGAAGAAAGGCTTTTTAAAGTGCTCTATTATCTGCACACAGCAGAATTCACACTCAAACGATGGCCATGAAATGCCAGCATCAATACGTCGTATCACTGTGTGCTACTGGATATTTATTGCTGCTGCACTTTCAGTCGTGATCACACTGACAAGCCACCAGATGTCCCACTGAAGAATGTATTCATCACAGCCAATTCAAAAAAAACAACAACAAAACCTCCGGAGTTTTCGGGGACGTCGTCCCACGACTGTTTTCCTTATTCCTCAGGACAGTCGTACTGTCCTACATGTCCGAGGAACAGGGATAAAAACAAAAAAACAAAACAAACAATGGCCCTGACCTTGTCTAGGTGTCTCCATGGCGACGAGGCCTCACCATAAAGCATTCCCCACTGTGCGCTCCCGACAGGCCGGCCTTGCCGAAGACACGCTGAACAAGTGAGGGGGCTAAGTGAGACAAATCCTGCAGGATGTAAACACTCAGTTCTACTAACAGCATATTTACGTATTTATTTACGCATGAAAAGCATTTACAGACATACAAACATTATTGTACAGACTTTAGCATTGCCGGCTCGGACTCTAAAACTGATTTTGTTTCGGAATAAGGAATCTGCATGCTTATAAGTGGATTCGTTTAAATGTATCATAACTAAAAAAAAAAGTTATTCTGTAGTGTAGAACTTCTTCTGATGAGTTCTAATGATCTTACCTAATGTACCATGTGTAAGTACAGCCCGCAAGGCCACAACAGTCTTTTGTATGTCAAGTGGGATAAAATGGTCGTCTAAAGTGTCTCATGGAGACGAGGTTGAGCGACCATCCTTTATCTCTTAGGGGCTAAACATAGCTTTACTGTTAGCCTCTTAGCGAGGAACCTCCCACCGGTCTCGGTGTTTTACTCTAAAGAGGGATGGTCCATATGGTCGGATCTGTTCGTTCTTAGGCATGAGGCGTTCAGAGTGTAAACACGAACACTTTGTTTTAACATCAATTTACCAAGATGTTTACCAGAGAAGCTTGAAGCAGAGGGATTGTTTCGATTGGAGTAAACTGGCTCCAGTTTGCTCTGAACAGCCACAAACAGAAGAAAGACTAAGTGGCACAAAAACATCAACGTATAGATAAAAAGTCACAGTTAAGGGAATATTAATGTACAGTAAGTTAGGTAGTAAAAGTGAATGGGTTTGAGTAAAATCAATTATTTTTTAAGCCCACTAGATGAAGCAGACAAGCTTTTAAAATGATGTTCTCCCGTTCAGGGGAACTGTCAACTATCAGGAGGCCATTAAACATCTCTGAAGAGCCTTAAAAATAGTTTGAGACCAGTTAGCCTTAATTTTTGTATTAATGTCTCATTATCCTCGTTTGATAATACAGCTATCAGCAAGGACAAACATATTGAGGTGCAGTGTTCATGTTTGCCTGTTCTTCATCTTTTGAAATTGATCCTCCTCAATTTCACAATTCAATCATTTATTTTCGATTTCAAAACAGCCTCTGGTCTGTCTTGTTGTTCTTTTGTCCCTTAACAGTTTAGGATGTGATTCTCACTGTCCAACACCGTCCAAGGCAACACTGGTCGGTCTGGTTTCTTAATTTCCTCAACTTGCGTCATTAGGAAGCCGCCAGCTACACTTTGTCTCCTGCACCGATCCATTTGCCACCACAAAAATACAACTTAGCAGCTTAGATATACTAAAGCACAACATATTGTTGTGTGCAGTTTGAGAGAAATACATGATTCTTTCAATATCTCATTCAGAAATCCACCTCACTGCAAATTTGACCCGTGTACGACTCACTCAAGGACCAGAGAGGCACACTGAGCGCGACAATGCGGGGAGGTGGTCCTCGAGAGGCAGCGGCCGCATCGCTGGAGGCGGTCGGCGGGGGAAAGAGTAAACCAGAGAGAGAAAGAGAGCAGGTGGCAGAGGGCTTAACCTGACCTAAAACCCATCAAATGAGCTCATCTCCCCGGGGCTTAGCCAGCTTCGAATTGTCTGCTCTGTCAGGACAGCCAGATCTGGGTACCCCACCCCACCCCACCCGCAGTCGGCCAAGTCAGCCGCCAGCGCCCTGCTAATCTGTCTGAGTACTACCTGTGGGCCATATGGTCTCCGCCGTGTCCCACAGTCTTGAGTAGTTGCAAAGAGACAGTGGGTGGAGGGGATTTGAGGTCTCATTTGAATACCTGGATATATCTCTCTGTGCGTGGCGACGACAGCGGGAGTGACAGCTACATTTAAACAGTTTCAACCCTAGCATGCAACATAATCTCACTGCATCCCTGCATTGGTGTGACCTACCTCACTAAAGCCCCTCCATTCATGTCCTGGCAGCACAGGTAAGCCCGTAGGCAAAAAGCAGACTGCCACAATCCCACTGTCTCAATAACAAGTGTGCTTTGAAAGCTGCACTAATCCTTTGTTTTGAACATGCCCGAGTGAACCTCATATCACCTCATATGGACCATAGAGTGAATCTGCAATGCTCTCTTGGGACATAACACACTGCAGACTGAGGTGTTCTTGGAAAAAAAAACTATATAAATTGAAGAGGAAACACATAAAAACATGTTTTGTCGTTGAGGTGTGGCAGAGGTAGGGACAATAACAAAGCCCTGTTATGGTAGCTGTGTCAGCACCACATCTTCCTTCCTGGTGTTGCGCTCTAATCCCCTGAGTACAAGCCTATTCTAATGATGTCATGACAGACAGAAGAGTTGGTATTGTCCTTAAGACTTGGTGTAATTGAATTACATCCGAGAAGACAAACAAAGAAGTCCGATCAAAGCGCTACGGATTAGAAGGGTTCTCGAGGAAAATCCTTCAAACAGGAGAAAACACAATCACAACCTCACGAGTGTAATGTTTCCCTTCCCGTCACTGTCATCGTATCGAGGCAAATTATGCATCAGCCGGTGCTGCTGTTTCTGTCGAGGCTTTGTATCAGTGAAGACAAGCTGCCCGCAGACGCCTCATTCAGCCCACGCAACGAGCGAGGAGACACCTCAGCAAGTTCCCAGTCACGACGCTCATTATCATTTGCACTGCCTTCATCCTCATTGCACATCCTGCTAAATGGTCTCCAAGAGGGACTAGTTGAAAAGCGAAAGCCTGATGGTAAATGTGGTCCTCACGGAGCTTGTACTTACAGTCTGCCCTTCTCATGTGGGAAGTCACATGGTAGCAACCTCATTAAACACAATGCACGTTGGTCATGCTCTGAGGACGAGAGCCTCAGAGGGAAGGAAAAAAACACCTCCGCTGTATAACAACAATTAAAACAAAAATCCTGTTTATCTGCTGCAATAATTACTTTCAACATTCAAGTTTCAATTGTCATTTATTGAAAAGGCACAACACCAGTTGTTTGTTGTTGTGCGCAGCGATGGCCAAGCTCACCAATCTGCATTGTGTTTGGTCAGAAACATTCCTGTTTTGGTTTACTCTAATGGAAAATACAATTAGCACAATAGTTCCCTTCAAAACTGTTTGCTTGCCAAATAAATGAGAAAGCTATCTCAGATTGGTTCGGGGGGGAAAAAAAAGAAAAGAAACAAGACCATAGTGGGAGTGAACATAGTCAAAAGCACAAGGCAATTAGTGACATTGTTGTTTACATACGTCAACACATTAGAAGATTTAGAGTATGTTTAATTGTCTGGTGTATCATAGAAAATACAGCGGTAAATAACTATTATCTTTGTTACCCATGAATCTACTGATTATTTATATAATGTAACAAAGTCTGTAATGGAGGCAGGATGTTTTACAGTTTATTGTGTGCACTGAAACATATACACCAACTCCGATTGGCCGGGCTCTACTATTCGATAAAGTTGAAGAGTTGCATTGTGGGTAACATAAGTGGTCTTGACAAGGAAGAAGAACGCATCGGATAAAAATGAAACTCTAATTCTGCTGCATCATATTTGTCCCCTGTGAGTCTGGTATAGGAGTATAATGCCGATTAGTAGAGTTTAAATGACATCATTATCAGATAAACCCGTATATGAAATAATTACTACTTGCTGGCCGATTTTAACACTGTTATTATTCTAGTCAGACAGTCAGAGAAAAGAATGAACTACCATCAGCATGAATGTTTTATATTAGACGTGTTCCACAGCCCTGCAGCTGCTGATGTCCAATTAAACCCCGGGCGCCTGCTGTGGTGAGACTTTGAGTGGTTTGCTTCTGGAAGAATTTCCTTTCTATCATTTGTTAGAAAGGTCACTCTGTGTTACAGGTCTCAGTCATCCTGCATTCAACTGCAAATGAAATGTGACATTTGAGCTTTACAAATGAGTTGTTTTGTTTAAAAAAAAAGAAAAAAAAAAAAGAGTTGCTAGCCTCAGGTCCCCTGCAGATACCTTATCTGTGCAGCCTCACGACAGGCAGGGAGGGAGGGAGGCGGGGGAGGGGGTGGGGGATGTGAAACGACAGCCCTTTGCCCACACGAGCACGTAAACAGCTCACCTGGTCGTCCACTCTGTGGGCCACAATCGTGGCCGCCTCCTCCTGCTCAGCATCGCTGAGCGGGCGGATCCTCAAGGCAACCTGCGGCACACAGAGCGAACAGGCGTTATCCTCAAATTGAATCAACATGGAGATAATATTACATCTACTGGCGTTAATGATTAGAACATGAACTGAACGACATTGACAGCAGATAAAAGTGCTTCACCCTCCTATTTACGAAGGATCCGGAGTTATAATTTAATGTACGTCGCTTCGACTTTGCTGTGGGCCGAATGAAAGTGTGGCACAGGAGAAAAGTCTGTCTTGTCACGTGCAGCATACAGTGTGTGAGAATCCCTCTGTTCTCCCGACTCTGCTGATTTTAAACATTTCATTCATTTGGCACATGATGAAAGCCGATCAGGCTTCTGTGGGAGTCTGGGGCTCCTCTGGAGTTTGCACAGTTTTGCAAAATAATCTCTGAAGATCTCATCAGGATTATCTTGGTTTAAGATCTGAGACAGCAAAATGTTAATAGAAAGCCTGCACTACCAAAACAGACAATATGAAAGATGTTGTCATATAGCCAGGTGGGGGAAGATATAATACATAACTGCATTGCATTAGGGGAGGTGTAAAAAAAAAGAAAAAAAAAAAAAGGACATCTTTCCTTAATTGTCTCTGTGAAGGAGTTGCAGTTCAAAATCTGAAAGAGCATCAAACACAGACACTAACATTTAGTATATCAGTGGTGTAAACTAAACCCTCTGGTCCTTTTCCCATGTAAATTTAGAAGATGATCCTCATTTACACGTTTTTCTCTTCCCACAGCCCAAACACGTAGTTTATAAATCAACTGGAAACCCAGCATTGCTTTTACATCTAACTATATATTTACCACGGTCTTCTGTATGTGTGTTACTTCTGTGGCAGACCGGAAGTGTAGCCTGCCTTCTGCCCGGTGCATGCTGGGATAGCTTACATACCACCAGCACCTTGAATATGTCGACAAACAGAGAAACAGCTGGATGGATAAATTTACTGACTAATTTAGCTGCTGGGTTCAGTCCTAATCACTTCACATCCTGATAAATGTCGATCTCTCGTGCACAAAGTAAGAAACAAATTTAGTGAAGACATTTTCCTACCATCAGCAAAGCTTACTTAAAGTGAAACAGACACGCTTAGTTCAACAGGGTAAATTATAAACAGTGGGTGGCACTCAGCAGGTACAAAACAACTAAATGAGAGGCGCATTGTGTTATCATTAGCTGCATTCAAAGTCATACTGCTGTTTGTCTGCATAATTTATTTCTGTGAAAACATTGAGAGGTCAGTGGAAAAGCTTTTAATGTGAATACAATGAGCAGCAGATGTGTCATTAAATCAAGAACAAGGATATAACCAACAGGCATAAGCAAGTAGTAAGAAATGTGCAGCCGCTTTTTGGCCATATTGGTGTTTTTTTTTTTTTTAATAATACTGATCCACCTCAGCTTCACTAAGGCACCAAACGGGGGATAAAAAAAAGCCCCTCCGTCTGTCAGCAACCTGTAGAAGGTGTATTACATGGTGGACAAGAGAGGCCAGGCAACTGAAACAGACACTTCAATAATTCAGGTATGGGCTGCAAAACACTGTGCAGCGGGTGTAAAGGAAAAATGAACATTTAACACCAACGGATGGTGCTGAAATTAATTTAAAAAAAAAAGAAACTGCTAAAATAAAATAAAAAATCACAGAAAAATGCACCTCCAATTTTATTGTTAGATAATTAGTTAATATGTTTTAGCTCATACAATATAAAGTTTTCCAGTACAACACCGCCTTTTATCGTCTAAATAATTCAATTGTATTCCTATATTTCACTCAGTGTTAACATAAATGGGACAATACAGGCATTTTTTTTTAATTTTTTTTTTTAGCAAAAATGGTTTAAATGTTTTTTTTCCTGACCACGAACAGCCAGTGAAAGTAAAGAGGAAACTGGCAGCTCAGGTTGTATCAAGGAATTGAAAAACAAGATTGAGGGTGAACTCACAGTTAATTGATGGTCCTTTGACTCCACCGTGTCCTTCATGTTCACTTTTGGTTCCGGCAGAGAAGGATAACGAGCATCAGCAGCACCCGGGGTCCTGGACCGTCCTGCTCCCCGTCGGTACCTGCATGCCACCGGGACCACCTGCAGCCACCACCGCTTCAGCAACTGGTGGACTCAGCTGCCGCACGAGCGCCTCCTCCTCCTCCTCCTCGTCCTCCTCCTCTTCTTCTGGACAGCTACCACCGGAGCTAACCACCTCTCTCCGGCTGTGCGAGTACCAGCCGAGCCGCCCCTACTGTTTTTTTTTTTGGTTTCCTTCTCTGAGTCCTTCAAAGTGCGTCGACGCTGCGCTGCTCCCCCGGTGGAAACACGACAGAAAAATAAAGTGGAAAAACCTGAAGAGAGCGGCAGGTAGAAGCAGCGGCGGCGGCGGCGGCAGCAGCAGCGGCAGCAGCAGCCCACCTGCTGCGGTCACTTCCTTGTGTGCGCCTCGCGGCTCCTCTCCGCTGCCCTGCTGCTGTTGTGGGGTTTGTGTGCGCGTGTGTTTTTGTGAGTGTGCGCGTGTGTTGTCCCGAGAGATCCGGTACTATCAAGTCAGCTACTGTAAACAATAGCAGCCTACTTCCGATTATAAAATAAAACCCTATAGTCGGGGATTTTTTTTTTTTTTTCATTTACAAAATAAATTGCCAAAAAATACATGGCTTGATTTCAGTCAATTTTATATATATATTTAAAAAAAATTATATTCTTCTCAAACTGTGTAAAGCAAACACAAACATAGCCCAAATTATACGTGTTTCACCTTCTAAAGTGCTACCTATCATCCAAAACAAAAACAAAAAAAATCCCAGTGTACTGTAGTTTACAGGATTAGCTCTTGTAGTTACAGTGTAGTTACAGCCCCAGTTTCTGCCCCTCATTAACCCACTTTCTCTAAGATGAACTGGTTTTAAAACTCCTACTGTCACTTTCAAATGTGTCTGGACAACCCACAGACTAATCTAGACATCTGAGATGAAAAAAATAGTCAGTCCAATTAACAATGAAAACATATTTCTACAAATTATGTATCTGTTTCCAATCAAAACAAAGATGACAGCCATGTCTTGAAAGACGACTCGGGTAAATAAATGGATTAAAAATAATTCAGTGGACAGAATACTTTTATACAGATGGTTTCAAGGGTTTCACAGGATTGTAGAGAAGCTTTCAGAATAGTGGTATAATATGTATTTGATCTCCTGGGTTTTTTAGGGAATAAACTTTCAGAGAAACCTTCAGTCAGCTCTGTGACTTGAATGTGTGCTGCCACATTAGTTAGTGGCACTAACTGAGGCTGCAGTTAATACAGTTTCACCTTCTGCTGCAGTATGCTGACATCTGCTGGTAAACAATCTAAATGACCTTTTTAATGCAAGCTTGGCCACATGGTCAAATTCAAAAATAGAAAATAATTGTGTTTGTAGGGATAAATAAATACAATTGATTTTTATTTTTTTTTGCTGTATATTTCTATATTGCTGTGCATATTTGTAGTATGTGTACACATCCTTGGACAATAAAGCTGAGGCTACAAATTCTAATGCTTCACACACATCTAGAACTAGACAGCACAGAAGATCTATACAGTCACCGCAGTTTTAAGGCGAACAGCCAAGATTAGTGTCATCAGTTCGGTATCTGACCGAATGCTCAAAATAATACTGCTGCAAAAATGTAAAAAAAGCCATTTGGTCACTGATAATTGCTTTAAGTGCACTGTATATTTTTTAAATCATGTGAGATAAACTGCAGAATTTGGAGACAAGCTATTACAATGTCTGGTTTGAATTATTATTATGTTCAGCAAGTTGCATTATAAGATATTCAGAGACTGAGTGTATTTTAAGGATTAGTACAGGCTAAAAGAATTGTGCTTTCACTTCATTGTACCCTTAAAAAAAACAAAAAAAAACAAGGCACAAACACTTAACAACAAAATGAGAAACTCATCAAATTGTACTCAAAGCTGGTTTATTCAACTCACAACTTGACCCTGAAGTTCGGAGTCTCACACACAAAATTAAGCACCACTCTCAGTGCCTGAACAGTGTAACATGCAGAAAGAAACAACACAATAAAAGTATTAATAAATGGCACTGCATGTATTAAATCCTCTACAGAAAAATACTGTTAGTCAGTACAAAGTTGAACTGTTTGGATGTTTTGATGAAAATAATTACCTGATTATTCTCATTAATCATAGTCAGAGCAGAACAGCTTCCCATGTCATGGCAGAAGTGACAACTTCATCGTGTTAGTTGGTTTAGATACTCAGAGAGCATGAATTAATGGCCCTTTAGAAGATACAAAACAAAAAATAGTGACAAAATGTGACATTGCCACACAAAACTAGAAAAAATATGTATAAAAATGGCACACTGTTTAAACAAAATCTGAAAAAGACAAGAGTCTGTTATTGTACAACGTATTTACAGAAGCCGTGGTCTCAGGGAGTTTCGTCTCTGGAGATTTTTTTGTAAAACGTAAAGCTTCACTTGCAGATGTGTTTTTGTGTGCGAGAATGTAAATAAATTATACGTTGACCTGCGGCTGTGTGTGCTGCCAGTGCTGGGTTTGTGCTTCACAAATATCAAGCATGAAGCATAATACACGGAGAACAATACGGCATGTTCACGCCAGCTTTTTGTGTTCACATTTTTCTCTTTGAAGACCTGAACGTAAGCTGTCACAACTTAAAACAGGCAAATCTCTTTTTTTAAATGTCTTTTTTTTTTTTTTTTTTTTTTATCGTACTGGGAAACACTTTCAGTTTTTAACATGTTTTAAAAGTTTGTGTCAGATTTAGAGGAGGTTAAGATCGACAGCGGGTGCCACAAATGTTTAGCAGGTTCTCCGAACGAAGGACAGAAACGAGGGTAAAACACAGAGAGAACAGCACCGATATCGCTCCACCGTCCTTTCACCGCCCAGGCCCGAGTCCGGGACCGACCAGATGTTGCACTCTGTCCTCTGTGATGCTTCTGACAGCCACACAACTCCCGTCCCGTCGAGGCTGTGCGACGCTGCTTCCCTCCTCGGGCACGTACAGAAGTCTATGCTTGGAAGTCGTTTCCAAAGTGTCTACTCTGCTCCTCGGTCATGGACAGGTAGGTGGCCCTCATAGTGGGGGAGTACTGTGGAGGAAAGACGAACACAGAGACACAACACGGAGGCTATTACAAGCCTGTTCCGGGAGCTCACGGTGGAAGTTTCACAGGTATTTACTGAACCTTATAAGCCAGTTATAATGACATAAAGTGGGGAAAAGGGGGCTTAAAGGAGTAGTCTGTGAAAAATCTATCTTTTGAGAATCAAATTCTCGCCTCAGGTGGCTCTGAAACATCGGCTTTGCAGAGATCGGCGGCTGTAGTAAGCTTAGATTCACTGCAGCTATAATGGATTATAATGGAGAACCATGGTCATACAAAAATAATAAAATGTTTGTTGAGACTTTTCAAACTCCTGCACAATAATCCACTTGTCTGCAGTTTATCTGTACACTCGTTACGTCCCAGGAGACACATATTAAACACTAAATGCTGATTTAAAGTTTTGTTCTAATTTTCGTAAGATGAAATAGCTTCTGATTTCAATCACAATTTGCCAGAATGGAATTGTTATCAAAAGAATTCAAACAATAATTGTAACCTCTGTGGATCTAAGCTGACTACAGTTGCCATCCTCAGCAAAGGAGCATGCTGCAAACTTTTACAAGCCGCCAGTCATGCCTTCAGCGGTTGAATATTTGACGCTAAAGAGATCGATTTTCAGAGGTGTATTCCTTTAAATTGGACATACTCGACTAACCCGGTGCAAAAATAAGAGATCTAACCTGCATTTTTTTTTTTTCAAAGTAAGCAATCCCTTAATCTTTAAATTAGCTGCTATCAAACATGATTCCTGCTGAAGAAAACTTTGCTCTATAGAGTTGAATGATTGGAGCAAGACTGCATGCACAGGGGGAGGGAGGGGAAAGGGTGCTAACTGTGAGGACATCCAGAAACTACAGTACCACCCTGTGAACACCAGGGGCAGAAAACACTCTCGCTAAGTAAAATAAATGAGGACGACAGGTTGTGGGTTAAAAGCCATGCTAAAAAAACCAACAAAAAAAACCAACAGGAAAAAAAACTGCACAGGAACCGAAGTGACGTTGAAGGAGAGAGAGGGAACAGACGGAGATGCAACAGAGGAAAAAGAGAGGGAGGTCACCCTGAGGAAGAGTAGAAAAGACTTACTCGATTTCTATACTGCTGAGAGTATATCTCCAAAAGTTGATAAAAAAAACAAAACAGGAGGGAATATAGAAATGAAAGATAACAAACGAACATACACACGACAAACAAACAAACAAAAAAAAAAATATATAAAAGAAGCTGTTAGCTGAAGACGACTGCATGGCGCTGCACATTTGTAGTCATGAGGGTTTTTAGTTATGCAATACGTGCTGGTATTAATTAGGAGAAGAAAAGTCATAAAGCAGAGAACATCACATTTTCTGTTCATTGTCCAGCTGGAACTCCATACTGAAGGTTAATTTTTATGATCAATGACATAACTTGTATTAAAACTGCAATGTCATTAAAATGAGAAAATATTCACTTTTGTATCAGTTTTGTGGATTTTAAACTTCTACACACATCAACAAAAAAAATTAAGTTTATCAGAAATGAAATAGATATTTAAGATGTATTTCTCTCATAAATGTCAACATAAAAATGACAAAACAGTAGATTAAATACCCGCAAAATGCATTTAACCGATGCATTTCATCACACTTGTCGTTACGACGCTGTGCCCGATGAAAATTTGATTCAAAATGTTTCTATTTTTATCTGTGACATAACAGCAGGAAAATAGCCCAGCAAGGGGTGAAATAATTCAGCGAGGAAGAGGAACCCCGTGTGTCAACAGAGTTTATGGGTTAAGACCCATGTCGCTCTCCTCCTGGGAGTTTGGCTTGAGAGAGGCTAAATGATGTTCTGTTCATATTAAATATTAACTCCATTACTTCTCCCCTGCTTGCTTTGGGACTGTAAGTCTGCCTCCTGTGAATTATGGACAGAAGAAAAAAGGCACAGTGTGTAACGAAGTGCGTGTCTCATTATTACTATTGAGATTCCTTTAAAAAAAGAAAAAAAGAAAAAAAAAAGTATATTTAATCAAAGAGAGGTTGTTAAATATGGCTTAAAGCTTCGAATGATGTCAAGGTGAAATTTCAGAAAGGAAGTGAGTCACTGAGTGAAAATATGAATGAAATTATTGGCAGTTATCTGTGAGAAAAATCCATTTCCTGTTCTTTCAAGGCTAAATGTGGTGCGCTAGCAGAGAGGGAAATGACTTCATAGGAAAGACTTGGCCTCTGGGACCCAACGTACCGAGGGGGGCGGAGAGCCTCGTCCAATCAGAGGCACATTCTCGTACCTCGGATTTCCCCCGAAAAGGGCCGTCTGGTTCCTGGGAAGAAAGAAAGGGGTGACTCAGACGATGGGAGGAATTAATTAAATTTGCGCATTAAAATTGGGTCCGCCCTCCACTTTGCCTCCTCTCACTCACATGTACTCAGACATGGGGGCGTTGGTGAGCGCCGGGGCGGGCGGGTGCAGGCTGCTCTGGCTGCCCACGCTGCTGCTGTAGCTGCAGAAGCTGTGCATGTTGGTGTGGTTGGGGATCTGAGAGCCTATCCTCCGCGCCCGCGGGTTGAACGGGTCCTCCTCGTCGATGTCGTCGTAATCTCGCTCCCTAGACACGGAGCGGAAAAAAAAAAAAGAAAAAAAAAAAGGATTAAGCTTCGTTTTCCATCTTCAGTGTCACCGTGTGTTTCTTTGGTACAATATGAGTATCAGCTTACAGGTACTTGGAATTCTTATGGGCAGATGTGATCACTTTGTGTTACTTCACTTCATCTAAATGAGATTTAACAGGTGCTGATGAGCATTCACTAGCTGCGCTGTCAGGAAATCAAATCCAGATATTCACATTGTCAAAGATATCATGCGAGTTTTGTTGTTTATCACTTAGAAAAAAAGTTTCCTTCTTCATAGTTTATATCTCAAGTGTTATTTGAAAAGGAGGATTTTAAAAACTGTCACTTTTCAAGACTGTAAAACTACGTGATGATAATGGAACAGACAAATAAAAAAAATAAATAAGAAAATGACTCCTGTAAGAAAGTTCCCATTTGCGGTTTGAGTACAAAAGTAGTTTAAAAGCAATGCCTCCCAGAAAAACAGCAAATGAATGAAAAACTAGAAATGACCTTGAAACATCCAAAATCAGTAGTATGGTGCTCTAAATGAACAAACAATGATGTTTAAAAGATGATAAGATGACAGTTAACCCTCCCGTTGTCCTTGGGTCAAAATGACCCGCAGCTGTGTTCAACCAAGTTCTATTTTATTTTCATATTTTCTGGGATCATTGGTGACAAGGAGGCTGTGAGGGTTTCTTTAAAGAATGATGACCAATGATCCCAAAAAAATATAGAAGTAAAATAGAACTTGGTTGAACACAGCTGCGGGTCATTTTGAACCAAGGACAACGGGAGGGTTAATACAGATATTTATCACATAGAGAATCCATTTTGCAGCCAAACACCTTTCACTCGCACTCATCTGGGTACCTGTTCAATACAAATACATTCACACTCATGCATTGGCCGGCTCAGACAGTACAGTATGTGACGCTCGGACTGGAGCAGGAAGAGAAAATGAGGACGCTCAGGCAGGCAGACGAGCCCCGAGAACGAACTGACCTGCAGGCAATTTGTCTCCAAGCCCTGGGAATGGCACACAGCATCACAGTGAAGGCACAGGATGCCAGGACGGAGAAGAGGCAGAGGTACAGCACACCCTCCACCCCGTCGTAGCACACCCCCACCATTGAATCCAGGTAGTCCTATAAAGAGGTCAAACGCAGAACGTAAATACAAAGAAAACAGAAAACGGACGAACAGTGTGCTCGTTAAGTCTTTCCCTTAGACAGACAAAATGAGCCAAAAGATGAAAAAGCACTTAGAGCATCGGTGTGTGTGTAAAACATATTCTTCATTCATGTATTTCTCATTCAGTGTGACATTCGATTTCATTTCGTGCACGAGTCGGGAAACCAAACTAACACGCCAGAAAAAAAACGGCTCGGAAAAGTCATTAAATTAGAAAATCTTTCTGTTGTGCCTCTCTCTGCTCGGTTCCCAGTTCCACTTTCATTTTCTAGTGCTGAAATCCAGCATGGCCACTTACTCTCAAGTTGACCTAGTTGTGCTGCTGTGATGCCAATTAGGGTGCAGTGAACAAACCTTGTTGAGTCCCCTGCAGTCCAGCAGGGCGGTCAGCTGGTGCAGACTGGCCTCCGAGGAGTTGAGCAGATGCTGGATACCCAGCAGGTCTCTCTGCGGAGAGGGTCACCACATCACGGAGAAACACTTATTTATACCAGAACATCCCTCTGGTACTATTCTCCTGAAGCATTTCGACTCTATTGTACCATTAAACGTCTCAGTTTGGTGTTTGTGTGTGTGATACCTCAGCTGTAGGAAACAGAGGCACAGCGAACTGCAGCAGACCCTGGATCTGGATCTGCATGGTGGTCAAGGACCTCTGGAAGATGGTCAGGGGCTGCAAACAATGAGGTAAGGTTGAAGAGCATGCAAATGAAGTGTAGCATTGATCTTGTTGGAGTTTCAAGAGTAGAATTATAATGGATGAGTCTGCACATCACATAGAAATCAAATGTTCGAAGGCTGTTCGATGGAGGTATTTAAGAATCACATGATGTCCAGCTGCAGTATTTTTTAAAGGAATATGCAAACGTTGTGTCTTTTCATGAGTTTCCCATGTTTTTAATTCGGGACACAAATGCGATCACATGTATGACACGTGTTCACCACACGCTGCAACATTCGATAACATGAGGAAAATATGTGGAAAACTTTTCACGTGGGGAATCTACATGGGCTTCACACATTAAACCATGCAAATGTTCCAAAAACACATGTTTCCCATGTGCACATGTGTGTTGTCACATTTGTTTACATGAGTTTTTGCACATGTGAAATTAATGTGTTTTTTCTGAAAGGGACAAAATGAAAACACGTGTTTATGTTAAAAGCATAATATTTGACATGATGGATCTTATAATTTCATTTATTAGTGTATTTTAAAGGGACCAAATAAATCTAAATCAAAAATAACAAGTGAGCTGGACTTAGGCCTAAACTGAAGTGTTAATTCAGCTGGGCTTGGCAAAAAGATTTACTTCACTGCCACTCCAACTTTCGGATTTAACTAATGTTTTCTTAGAAACATTATTTCACTCCTAAATGTAAAAAAAAAATAAAAAAAAATCAGATGCTGTCAACTTAAAAGCTTAAAAAGCTGCAGCCCAAAAGCAGGACGAGCTTACCTGGCTTTATTAGATGGTAAACCAAACTCAAAGACGTTAGAGCGTCACAGATGATTTTTCAATGAGAGGAAGCAATTCAGAAAAAGTTTACAAATGACGACCACTTAAATGACTTTGGCACTTTTGCCCCTGTTTTATAGTTCCTTGAAATTATACACGTTTTTGTCTTAAAAACAAAACATTTCCATTCGAGTATTCTTCATACTGTAAGTTACATGTCAAAAAGTCAGATTTAGCCAAATATATAACTGCGTTTGGATTTTGTAGGGCAGTTAAATTTATGTGAAATGTTTATTCTGCGGTTTGTCACTGAAGTCTTGCAGGTTAACGTTCTCACCAGCAGGGGGCAAAATACTCCTCCACATTCAGCACTATATAACTGCATACTCTCACCTGGAAGGCAGCACCTTTTACCTTTTTTTTTTTTTTTTTTTTTAATTAAAACTGAAGCATAACCATAAGTGAATTAATCTGTCACATCTCTCCAAAGTAAAAGTGTATCTTCACAGTCGTCTAACCTAACAAGAGGAGCCTGGGAACCCCTCGGCCTGGGGCACAACTTTAAATTGAAACAGGATACGGTCAATTACCTCAACTATCCATAAATGTAATTGCTTTCCTCTGATCTGATTTTTTTTTTTCTTTCTTTTTTCTGGATCGACGTGACTCTTCGTGGTTGAACGAGCTCACTGCTGCACGATGTAATGGCCTGATCAGATTTGGCTTTTTTTTTTTCTTTTTCTTTTACTTTAGCTTGTTCTCAGCCAAATAAAGTACAAAATAGGGCAGAGGACATGTATGGAGGAGGACAGTAAGAAAAGGAGAAGAGATGATAAGAATAGAAAAGAAAGAGTTGGCACAGGAGTTGCCCACAGCAATGAAATACAGGGAGCACGGTGTGTGTGTGTGGGGGGGGGGGGGGGGGGGGGGGGTGACGACTAGAGGGCATCGATACGGTGGTGCAGCCTACGAATACGTGAAGGTGTGAGATCGAGGAAGAGAAAGAGGGGAACGCTTGTGTGTTTGCCAATCAGTGGGAGTTCCTGTATCTGCCAGCTCGCTCGTGAACTTTTGCACCTTTTGGTTATCTGAATGGCGAGAGAGAGGAGCGCTGACTTTGTCTACCATGGCAGGGTGACGCTCGTCTGCCCTCCGCCGCAGCGCTTCCTCGGGGCATGTCTACGAGAGCCGGATAATGAGAGCGGAAGCTCTGCCGAGGCCGCGGCGCGTATAGAAAAGTGACTTAGCTGCAGTCTGATGTCAGCGGGGAAGTCAGCCCCGTGACCCGAAACGGGAGTCTTTTAATACATTAACACATACAGTTGAAACATACTCCAAATTGCCCAAACGTGTACAATATAAACTCTCAGATTCCTGGAAAAATTAGTGAGGACCTTCTGTGTCCTCAGCTGTAGCTGAAGGGCGGCTTCAAGACAAAATGTTAAAACAACATTCAGCCAGGTAAGCTCTGTTTTTAGCCAAGTCGACAACCTATACTCTGCATATCAGCAAATTTACCATCCATTGGTTCAAACACGACATCACGTTTCCCTACCTGCTGGAAGGGGTTGGAGAGCGTCTGGTTGCAGTAAAGGTAGTAATGGACGATATCTGTGGAAAACAGAAAAAACAACAACAACAGGCTGATTAAAAGCTGTGTGCCCCATTATGGAACAGCTCCATTATAGCCTCATTATTCACAGTGACGCTCACCAGCAGCGATGATGCCTTTTGTTTGACTCATGATGTACTTGTCAGGGGACACGCAGAAGTCGCTCGTGCCCTGAAATTAAACCCCCAAAAAAATAAACATTCAGAAAAGGAAAGAATCAGTTTGTCAAATATAAAGTAATCTACCGGATATTAATACTTGACTAACACTTTTTTCACCAAGCTGAATAATAACAACTATCATCTTCACACTTTTTGGCGACGGAAACAAGGTAATAGGGCTGCTCTTATAATCCACTCTAACGTGTCTAGACTGTCACTCAGAGCCGCTCTCGCTTCGTGCTAACAAGAATCCTTCCTCTGCAAAATAACAAAAGTGATGAGTCTCCTGCGATGTGAGCTGTCTGAATGCTAAATGTCCCCCGGGCTCAGGACAAACATCCCGAGCGGAGCTTCACCTTCTCTGGTGGGGGGGGGGTTACGCTAATGAGCAGCGCGCACGCACACGCACACGCACACACACACACACACACACACACACACACACACACACACACACACACACACACACAGATGAGATGCAGCGAGCAAAGTTTCTTCTCAGCTAGTTTGTGAAAAAACAAAGGATACTGAGAGGATCTGACATTCAGGAGGAAGAATTCCTGAACAGTGAGTCACAAAAAAAAAAATAAATAAATAAAAAGCAGTCCTGACTTCCTGCTGTCGGCGATTAGCAGTTCTACAAAGGGTGGTTTAATTACGCAGTAATTTATTGTGCATTCTAACTGTAGCCTCCCTGCACACTTTCCCGTGCAGATACACAAACATCTGTCAGTCAGGGAGGCACAGAAATATCAAGTCACACACACACACACACACACACACACACACACACACACACACACACACACACACACACGCACACGCACACGCACACACACACACAACCTGTAAACACAGACTGCAGCCGCACACGAAGATCCAAACAAACACAGCGTCTCCACACTAAACCACGCCGGGGTTGTTGTTCCACTGGATGCGGCGATGATGGTTTGACATCATTAAAACACAGCAAACAAAACGCGTTCTCGGTACAAGAGACATGCCGCGGCGTGGATGTAAAGCGAGGCACGGCAGGTGGCGAGTTCTCCCACGTTTCCCTACAGGGGCACCGGTTCACTTTAACGATCAGCTGACAGGTAGCGCTGCAAACACGTATGAATTCATGTCATTTAGCCCTGCAACCAACTGCTGACTGGTCTAGTGCGTAAACAGTCTGCAGCCTCCAAGAATGACTAGATGAAACAAAACAAAATGGACGACTTGTGTTCACATTAGTCACCAAGTCAAGAGTCTGAGGTTTAACGTTACGAAAAGAAAAACAGAAAAGTGAAATAAGAAGAAGTTCGGCGTTAGATTTCAGTTTTCTTATCGTGTTAATCTCTTATTTCCGTCATGCACTGTGCTGTTTTATATCGTGTTTTGGTTTTAGACAGCTGGTTCTGGGTAATTATTTTTTTTTTTAGACATTTTACAGTCGTAATAATTCTTCAAAAAATACACTGACAAGATTAAATAACTATTATACGATTGTATGTAATGTGATTGGTCATCGAGAGCTGTGTGGAGTCACAGCGCGGTACATCCACGCACACACTCCTCTACTGCTACTCTGTAAAGCCTGATATCTGATACGTGCCTAGGATATGGTCACTTTAACACCTAATACAGAAGATACACATCCATGAACACACACAATAAACGTATGGACAGCGACAGATCGCTCGTGTAATTGCTTCGTTCACAGCCGTTACGATGTTTTTACCGTCAGGCGGAAAGGCCGCTGCGGTCCGGTCGGGGTCAGCCTGAGAAAAACGCCACAGAGCGGACGAGCTTACGTAACACGCCGAAGTAATTGCGGTGATTTTTAAAAAAAATTTTTTTTTGCAAAAGCGCATGCCGAGAGAACAACACGTAAGAACGACGCCCGTGAAGTCCTTCGATCATCGAATGGAGACGCAGAACAAGGGGAACGCTCCTTGACCTTTTCCTCTGCTGCTTCTAACAGGCAACAATTCCCATTTATACAAAAAGACAAAGATGTGAATCTAAAGGACAGATTAGCATGTCGTTTATTGGATCCTTTCATGCTCCCTAAAGGCCAGACTCTCAACTCGCACAGGAGGAAATTAGTGGCTGAATTGCTTTGACATTTTCTGTGGATATTCGTGTTCTGCGGAGAGGAAACCGTTTTTGATTTTGATTATCTCTTTGCTTTTGATCCTCACGTCTGCATTTCCACCTGAAAACAACATGTCAAAGTGGAAATGAACTGCGTGTGCTGAACATTGCGTGCTCGCAGAGGTTTGTTGTGTCGGTCGATAAGCAAACGAAGACCGCGATCGAGAGGAGACCTGTGAAGGAGAGATTAAACTGGAAGACGAAAAGAAAAAAAGGAAGGCGAACCCAAAGGCTAACGGATCGAACCTCTCGCTGTTTTCGACTCGATGCTCATTATCTCCAACTTAAATTCACACAACAATCCTCCACAGCCTTCAGTCACAACGCAACACCCCGACAACAAACCTGAGAAAAATAGCGAACACGCCGGAGGCAGGTGAGTCAGGCACAGGCGCTCACTCATCCATCTCATATTCCTCGTTTCCAAATGTTTCTCACTACTTTTCCATATCACAGATTCTTCACATCTTCATGTGTGGCTTCTTCTTCTTTTTTTTTTGAAGCCGTGGGATCATGATAGAGCAAAACTGAAATTATTCACGTTTGAAAGCTGCGATTCGATTCCTGTTGGCACATTTGAATCAAGTGATTCGGGCCGTATAACGATGCTGACAAGGTGTGGGTTTGGGATTACGCTCTTTTGTGGCTCTATTTTTAGCCGTGTGCCGTTTGACGGCGGAGATCAAAAGCGCACGAGGCGACAGATCACAACTAAGATCAGAGGATTTTGAGATTGGGCAGCGAGGAAGCCGCTAAAACCTTTGGAGATGACGCTGCATGGCTGTAAGAGCTCTTTGTTGCTCGCACGTATTTCACAAAGAATAATTGAAATTTAAGCTAAAAAAAACATAAATCGGGGTTAGAGATGATTGGCTGACATATTTTTAATGAAAATGAGTTCATGCAAATGCAACAAACTGCAGCAGCTTCGTGTTTTGTTAAAAAGGCGCACGTGTGTCTGAGAGAGTAGGAAGAAACTGCAGCGATGTCATTGGTTGACTGTTGCTTTCCATCCTTATGTAATGAATTCATATACACATGCAAGTTTATGCACAACAGCACGTGTGTGGCTTCATGCATACGGTGTAAAATCAACCACCCCGCCACACACACACACACACACACACACACACACACACACACACACACACACACACGCACACACTGAAAGCCATTTCTCCAAGTGCAGTGTGCGTTCAAGTTAAAGCCATTCATCACTCCTGTCATCAGGTTTGATAAGAATTGATTGCCGACCGGTTTGTGTTCGTTTATATCGGTGGCGAGTCAGTCAGTCAGTCAGAGGTGAGAAAGGGCAGCCGCTCACCACGGCGGTGGCGAGGTCAGCTCCCAGAGAGGTCCAGCTCAGGATCAGCATCAGCACTCCGAACACCATCATCCTGCAGGGACACAAAGCAGCAGCAAGGTCGCAGTGAAACTCAGTACAAGTCCGTTCAGATGCAGATTAACTGGAGCCTCCGAGGACACGACGACTCAGTAAAGCTATTCATCCAAATAAATAACCGAGTGATTTGCAACACTTGACCCTCTTTCAGGTAGGTGAGTATTTTCCAATAATTAATCTATCTTATGGAGACAGAGTATTGTATTCTTATATGACATCGTTTGAAAACCAGGAAGTGACTCAGGCTTCGCATTTAAATGTGCGATAATTTACTTTTTGGCCACATGGTGGCAGCAGAAACAAGCAGTAATCAACAGACATATCAACACCTTTTAAGTAGATTATGGTCAATTTTGCAAATAATTGGAACAATCATTTTGGTCTCCACTCATTGAAAAATATATCATTTAGCGGGTAAATGTTGTGTCAAATGTTCTCCAGAATTACTTATACTACATTAATGACATAAAATATGTATTGTAATTGTTTATGCTGGACTTTTCATACAACATGAGGAAATAAATAGACATAATTGCCATAAACTGACGGAAAAAAAAAAAAAAACATTAACAATATACTCATAAACAAACATATACAAATCTTACAATGTGTAATCTTAAAAATGACTACAGTTATCACCGGGGAGAATCATGACACATCATAAGTCATTTTCTTGAAAGAAATGCTATTGAAAGGAAACGGCCTGAGTCCCGAGGGGAAGGAGTGCTGATCTCATCGGCCTGTCATCAACAGAAGAGGTCAGAGGTCACGTTCGTCTCCGTGGAGTCGATTCTGCAGCCTCGACAGACAGCTGCAGCAGCGTCACGGACCGAGGAACGAGCAGCGGCGCTCATCCGCTCCGTTGGTCTACATCTGATTACAGCCCCCCGGCTGGATGGGTGTTCCCGCACCCGTGAGGACATACAAAACAAATTTTTGGTTTTGTTTTACGGTGAGCTCCCCCCCTGACTTTCTCGCTTTCATCAGAAAATGACATCAAATGTACGTGACCATAGGGGTTGAAATCTCTGCAAACAGGGAAGCGGCGGTGTGTTCGTCTGGGTCTATACGGTGATAGAGAAGAGGATCGATTCCAATTTAAAGGATGACGACGGTCCTATCATCGATCAGGTCTCGTTAGGGTGAAATAATCTCCAGAAAATCAAATAAACTCCTGCTGATTCGACCACTGTGGCGCCTTCCAGACGCTCCAGCACGTCACCAGACTTTAAATATGACTTTTTTTCTCCATGCATGCTCACGCTCGAGGCCAGCCAACCCTCCAACACCTCCCCTGCTAATCCATTTCACAATGCATCGAGGAGATACCGAGCTCCCAACATTGAATTTACAAGCGACCACAGTCCTTTTTTCCTTTATCTTTTCCCTCTTTATATATATATATATATATATATTCCCTCGGCCGTCTCTCCGTCGTATCTTTTCAGTGCCGTCGACCTTGGTATCAGATTGTCTCCTTCCCTCTGTCTGACACGGAGCCTCTCACTGAGCCCCGACGCCGAATGATATAGGAAAGACAAGGAGGCTTCACACACTCCTAATCTTAATTTAAAATCGAAAAAGCAGAACTGATGCAAAAAGTTGCTCGACTGCCTGACTGGCTCAGTGTGGTTAACTGCAGTAATGTCTTTTTGCATCTGCATATGTTCCCATGGCAGTGTTTTCTTCCGAGAACAACATAGAATAGAGCCATTTCTGTTTCTTAAAAAGGTTTTAAGGGATACAAGAAAATATTTTCTGGCATTTTTCTTGTAAAATAATGAATATTAATAATGAAAGAAGTAGATAATCTGAGCAGAAGAAATTCCTGCTGGTCAAATCTAATGTCAACGCTAATGCTCTACGTACTTGTGTACTAACACTCACTATTTTGAGTGCGGAAGTGCGTTCACACTCAAGTACAGAAACATGCGGTGCACTTCAAGTGTCAGGATGATGCGCTCAAAACGATCCCAAAACAAAGGGATTTGGGGATTTTGCCAAGCTCGAGCCTATTTGACAGCGTGTTGTGCGACACACACATGAGCTACAAAACAGATACACAGAGTAACAGGAACTCGGGTGTAAATCCTGACGCAAAGCACATCAAGTGAAAAAAGTTGCCGTGGCCACTGAGCAGGGTGGATGATGCTGCAGAAAACGCATCCAGAGACGAGGTCAAGTCAGTGGGAATTAAATCAGAGCGGGGGAAGTGGAGTTTTCTTTTCAACTGAAACATCTCTGGCTGTTTACAGGCAGTCTGCGGGAAAACATATGGAAAGTAAAAAAGGGCTTTCTCGTCGCTACACAAACCATCATTATACTTCCTAATTAAAACTGAGTGAAATGAAAGTGATGTGACCTCAAAGCAGGATTGCAGCAGACCTGGGAACTCGCTGCCAATGCCAATTAGGGTGTTATGATAATCACGTCTCTCTCTCTCTCTCTCTCTCTCTCTCTGCTTCTAATTTTGGCTTCTGCATTGTGATTGCCATCTCTGAGAGCATCAGTGACTAATTTAGAAAGCACCTTATTATATCGTGTTTATGCGTCTTGAAGAAATCGGAGCAATTCTCTTGCAGATTGTGACGTTGACATCAGGAATTTCTTAATTATGAAGATAATAACGGCCATATGGTCTTTACTGAATTAATGAGTGTTTGGCTACTTTGATTTTTTTTCTTTCTTAACAAAACACTTATTATGTGTTTGTGAGGTAACTGCATACTTGTAAAATCCCTTGAGAGCCGTCAGCAATATTTTCAAATTTTGAAGAGATAAAGTTTAATAAATCATCAAACTACCCGCCTCTTACCCAAAACTGCGACCTGGATATTCAGGTCCTGTACTGGAGCTAACACTTCTGCTGACTCATTGAATATTAAAGAACTGTGTCATCTACGTCCATATGGATTCTGCACTTAGTCCACTGTGTTAGAAGGTCATTCATATTGTATATGTGCCAAAGTACAAAGGTCCGAGTACACTTCCCTGAGGCACTCCATAAATATATGAGACTTGGATGTTAAACTCCTTCTTTGAGACCAGATTCAAGCATTTTATTGCATTTAGGCCATACCAAGCAATATTTTAAATTCATATAAATCATATAACTGATGTGCAATATACCATATATCCTAAGAAATTTACAATTAACAAGGTATTTTTTTATGTGCAATAATTATGTTTTTTCTTTACATTTCACTGTATAGGTCAACGTGTATATATTTTGTGTGTATAGCTTGTTTGTTTGTGTGGAATTACACCTTGTTTTTAGTTTAAATTTTTTTTTTTTTAAATTTCTATTCTATTCTTATTTTATTGCATGCATATTTGTCTTTTTTTTCTTTCTGTGTACTTATCTTTTCCCACCTGTATTCTGAAGCTGTTGTGAAATCTAAATTTCCCCACTAATAAAGTCTTATCTCGTGAAAAATTTCTAAAAACCTAAATACCACTCATAGGATGCTGCTATACGTATTATCTGTGCAACTGTCCATACTTCAGTTATCTCCCCGATAGTAACGGATACATTGAATACATATGCTGTGACAGGAGCAACATATCTCCGGGGCTGTTTCCACCTTGCATCAACATGCGTCCCGGCCAGATCGGATCCCAGGTGGCCAGCTTTAAGCCGTCCGTTCCCACCTGGTCCGATGTGTGCCGGAAATTACACGAGATAAAGTAAAAGAAAAAAAAAGAAAAAAAAAAGTCAACCCAGAGGAGGCTTTAGGGAAACGAGCCTCATGTCTGTGTTTTAATTCACTAAACAGATGCTTTAGTTTGAAGTAAATCTCTACAGCTTTGTGTGCAGTTCAGCTGCGCTCGCAGAATCACGCAGGAGATTTTATCTGGTAACAAAAATAAATAAAAGAGGAGGAGGCAGAGAAGTTCTAGTAAACGGAAGAAAAAAACAACAACAAAAAAAGCCAAAACTAACAATCCTGCTGTAACGTGACGGTAACCCGTGGAAGAACCGGGTCAGAAACAAACAGGAGCTGCATTTCTTCTTTATTGATATTCAGATGACGTCAGCTGCGTAGTCTTCCAGTGTGGCCCGGGATGGATTGAGGACGCACTACGTCCACACCTCAAAGAGAAACACGGTGTCCCAGACCGCCTCCGTATGTGGTCTGATGCAGATCGGATGTCAAAGCGTCCACACCTGTACTTTTTGCTGACCACGTGCGATCCGATCTCACCGGGGACGCATGCTGAAGTCAGGTGGAAACGGCCCATCGGGTAACTCGGCTCCGTCTCGTGTCCCAGAAACTCCCGGTCATGTAAACTTTTTCGTTCTGAGCCTGCGAACTACTTCAGGCAGTCCAACGTGCGTTTTGTTGCCACACTCGCGCGACACACTCCCCTCGCTATAACAAACATCCAACGCACCCTTTTGATCAGGCGGACTTTAAGTCCCCCCCCCCCCCCCTCTCCTCCCGGAACACAAATTAAATGTATTGTCATTGAATATTTTGGCAAATATGTTCATTAAAAACCTTTCTTCATCATGTCCATAAAAGTGCAATTAAGTGGAAATAAGTAGTATTCAAAGCAAAATAACGATTAATGATTAAGAGGGTATGTTTGATATGTGCATCACTGAGGCGCGTGAGAGCAGAAGCAGACCTGAGTTGGGCTGCCTGAACTAGATTGCAGCCTCTGCTCCGTTTTGCTGAACTTTTACATTTTCCTCACATCTTCGGCAGTTTGAAATCTGGACATTCAAGGTTTCCTGAGCAGCGCAGTCCTCCCCTGTAAAACTGTTTATTGCTTTTCACGCGGAGCTACAGCTACCTGCTTGTTTTCTTGCTCGTATATTCTTTCTCATGACAACCTTTAATGATTCCCGCCGTCCAGCGAAGTGATTTTCCTCCGTCCTTTACTTGTACTTTTGGGGACCCGCGAGCGCTTGCAATCCATGAAGTTACGTTTTGAAAAGGGCTGATGCTGCGTTTTAAGAAACCTAATAGTTTCTGTGTAATGTACTCTGGTTTTGAGGTGCCAGTTTTCTGCCATCACCCCAGAAAAAAAATAAGTCCTTCAAAAAAAATACAAAAAACATCCAAATAAAAACTGCTGACAGCAAGCTTTAAGGGGTGTCGCTCGCTGTCTCACGTGCGGGTGTAACTCCTTGTCTGAGCTGTTACTGTGTGTCATGAAAATACACCCAGCCAGCCGGTTAGAAGTACAAGAAAGAGCCTGGTGGGTCCTCCAGAGTGTAATTTGCCTCCAACCACTTCCACTCTGCTGGAAGTGAGCATCCCCTCGGGAGCGCAGACATTCTTGACATGGGCTCATCTTGTGTGTGCTGAGGGTGGTTAAGAGGGTGGGGCGGGGGGGTTGATGGTTGTGGTTAGTGCAGCTCAAACCCTGAACTGACTGATTGAGAGAGACAGAAGGGTGCTCGGCTGAATGAGAGGAAGCTCGCGTGGATTTCATGCCCCGTGAAAGCTCCTCTACAGCAGGAAGAGGGAGAATAAAAAAACAAAAAACATTTATACTGTATCTACAATACAGTATTTGTTTACGTTCATCATCCGAGTATCATCTTTTAGTCAAACTTGTATTACGATGTGTGGGAGAGATTTTGTTTTCTTGTCACTTATAAAAATCAATAAAACATTACATGAAAAACAGCTAAAAATAAAAAGCTCAATAACTAATTACGAGCCATACAAAGCTCCAGTCGAGTACGTTGGCGTCTGTTTATCGGATGCGTTTCACGTCCAGAGATGATCAAAACAGGTCAAGTGTTAAACTGGAATAACAGTCTTCAGGAAGTTACATTGTTGATAACATCTAGTGGCTTCGCGCCGATCTCCTCCACAGCTCTCCGATCCAATTTGTCGAGCAAAGCCATTGAGACGGCAATCCACTCCGAGCAACTCTGGCCAACTGCCGGCAATGCTAAAAGGCAAGCGGTGAAATACGATGGTGCCGAGCGGAGCGGTGTTTGCACAGGGGTATGATACAGTGCTTAGCTGCCTTGTTCACAGGCGATTTCCCATGGGAAGAAAAGCCCCAAAACACTGCCTCAAACTCTCTCCACCTGCACCAACTTATACTTATTTGTCTCGTATTTTGTTCAAATTTATCAGATCTCTTCTTCCTGTACTGTATATTAGATCTTTGGCATGCATACTGCGTGGATTATTCTGTCCTTATGAATAAAAACCATCATTATTAGGTTAATGAGATGAGACCAGCTGCCTCTTAAATGCAGTTGGTTGCTTTGATACTTATGAATTAAAATAAACCCATCTAGGTGTGACTGGAAGAAAATATATATTTGTTCTGCTTTTGGTCATCAGAATAAATACGTAATAATAAAGTGTTTGATTAGGAGACGTGAGCTTTGTTCAATAAAGGGCACATTCAATTTTATGTATGTTAACATCTGGAAAAAAGGAATCTACATTTCGCTAAAAGCACATTTCTTTTTCTATTATAGCTCCCAGTTAGTTGTGATTAATCACCTCCCTCTCTCGTATCTGCTGCCTCTTTCCTCTCTGACTTTCCTTCCTGCACTGTGCAAGATAGAAAAATCGTACATTAAAATAAAATAAAAATGGAACTGCTTTTCTTGTGAAAAAAACAACAACACAAATACAACAACATATCTGTGTAAACAGCCCAGTTTTACAGGGCACATCGGACTCACGTGGTGAGCAGCCAGCGGGACTGCTTGGCCAGCCCCAGACAAGCCAGCAGGCAGATGATCAGGTCCAGGATGAGGAGCAGCAGGTAGGTCAGCCACCTGCAGGCACAGACAGACCGCAAAATTAAACTGCTGCTGCTGAATCCGTGCTTTGGCAAAAAAATACAGAGAGAAATCACAGTTTTATGAAATCTTTATTTTGTAGGTTTTGGCCATTATTCCTACCGATAATAATTACGTTGCGCTCGACTAGTTCAACAGTGCGTTTATGTGCCTGGAACGTGTAAGTTTGAGCCTCGATCTTTTAACATTATGTCCAAGAACATATTTTAGACTTTCTCTCATGGATAACGTTTTTTTAAAACAAGAAAATACTAGTTTTATGCCAACTCGTGGATTTAGCGTCGATCAGCCAATAGAATTGGAAAGCGAGGAACAGTTGTCATGGTAGCTGATTGATGCTTGGCTATAAATGTTAAACCTGCTTACTGTGGGCTATAGCTAACACTTCTGCAACATCAAATACCCAATGTTTTTTTTATATTTTAAGAGCTTTGAGTGGAAAATTGACCCCCATTATCGTTGTAAATTCTGCTGAATGAGTCAATTACTCTGGTGGTAATTATCTTATCATAACTTATCGAACTGTGGTCAAAACTACAGAAAAATAAAACCAAAGCTATACAATTTTTTTTTTTTTGTAATATTCCTTACAGTACATTTTTTTAGTAAACCTCTATGACTCAAAACGATGACTTGGCGAAAACAAGGGAAGAGTGTCCCACTTCCTTTCACCTCACCGGACACATGCAATAAGCTGTCACCTGAGGTGTGTGTAAGTGTGCGCTCACGCTCGAGGGTATACTCCGGTCCAGTTGCCCCTAAGTGGAACCATCTGTTCCGTGAACAGTGGCCAGTTTTCGACCGGACACAGCAAACCTGTCCAGATGGTTAATAATGAATGGGGTTCAAATCCATATGGCTGAATGTTTTACGCAGCGAGAACAAAAACTGTCGGGAGTCAGTTCACATCTATCAATCGAATCTATCAGCTGCTCTCCTCTATTCATTCATCTTTCTTTCTTTTTCCATTATTCATCCTGCACTCACTTCCACATCGCTTTGTGCAATCCTTTTAATTATTTCTTTTACTTCCCATCGACCTGTGTTTCCATCCCTCCACAGAATCCTTCCCACATCTCTCGTGCTCTCCTCAATGTTTCTCTCTTTCCCTCCCCCTCTCTGTCACCGTCTCTAATCTCTCTCTCTTCTTTCCCTTTCAGCCCTTTTTTCTCTGCCTTGCCCTTCGTTCCCTCACCGCCGCCGCCGCCACCACCACCACCACCACCAACTCCTTCTTCTTCTTCTTCCTTGCCTCATCTCGTGCTCTCTCAGCTGGGGGCATCAACGGGGGAGGTTCTCCGGGGACACCGGCAACCGTGTTTGTCTGCGTTTTTCTGATCCAATTAGTGTCTAACCAAATAAAGTATGGATACATGTGGGGGTGGGGTGGGGTGGGGAGGGACAGCAGAGAGCACATCCAAATGTGGTAGCTTCAGTGTACAAGGTCGATCCTCGACCTTCCTCGCAGAGAAGTTAAGGTTGTGAGCAATGTAGTTAAATGTTAGAAAGAAAGACGTTTGTCAAACTTTAGCTTGACGGTCACGTTGAAGAAAGATGTTCTGGTGAAAGCACCTTAAATTTCAAAGGTGGGCACATACATGTTTCTAATATCTCTTCTAGACATCAGTTTTTACTCTTTGGAAATTATAGTAATAAAAAACAATTAAAACTGTGAGCAGTGATATGCGGGCCCTCGCACGCTGCACGTCGGGGATCCAGCGGGTCGGGCCCGCCGGCTCCCCGACGTGCAGCGCACCAGGGTCCGCATATTCCCCCTTGCAGTTTTAATTTTTTTCTCGATCTCGTTCCTCATTCTTCTTTAAAAAAAAAAATTGCCTTTTTTTGGTCTTCAAAAACTCCCAACAACTTCAAAAAGTGACCCAAAAACCTTTCACGTTTAGGACGACATGCTATTCTATGACTTTTGGGTCACTTTTTGGCCGCCACGCCACGGGCACACCGATCGACGAAAACAAATTCTTATGATAACTTTTAATTCCAAACATGTTAAAAGTGAACAGAATAAATTTCAAGTCGGTCCGCCAAAATTTGTAGGAGGAGTTCATTAAAGTACAACGCGTGAATCGCCAAAAATGGCGGACTTCTTGTTGAGTTGACGTAATGGTGCGTTGGAATTTTTTGCACGTCTCGGTGTGATACACGTGTCCACCGAATTTCGTGCATGTAGGTAAATGTAGCCCCCGGGGCATGTGTTTAGGGGGTGCTAGCGAGCCATTAGAAGACCTCAAACCCCTTAAAGTACGTGAGCCTTGCAAAGCTTTAGTGCTTGTAGCGTAACGTGATGTCATGTTTTCGTGACTCAAACAAACTCAAACACTGTGTGAGTGCGCTGAAGACACCGAGACAACAACACTTCAAACACATGTAAGCACACACACCCGACCGCAAGCACACGCACACGCACACACACACACTATTTGTTTGGGTGAAGCGGTGATAATGAGTCCATTAACATCTCGCAGTGTCTGGCTGTCTGCTCTTCGTCTGCCTGCTCTATTAGCGCGGAGCTACGTGGGGTATTATTGAGTTATCGGCCGAGCGGAGGAGTCACATTACAGATCAATAGAAACCCACCAGCCTGTCTGCTGCTGCAGACTCCACAGAAACACCACCGAGTGAGAGTTTAACGGTAATGAGACGAGGGCCTCGGATAACAGCCCTTAACATACTGTAATTGTTAGCCGCCGTACTCTATCTTTAGCATCTACACTTAACATGTCTGGTTGATGCAACGATTGCGAAAGATTTAATAGGACGCTTTTATTTTGAAACTTCCCACAGAACTGTGTCTGCACAAGGGAGTTTTTAATTCACATACATGGCTGATGCACTCATACATTATTTCATCCCATCCAATTAAATATCATGTGATATATTCAGGTCATAACGTGCTGACTGTAACTACCTGCACATGAATTATCTATCCCACCGCGTCTTCGAATTGATACCATGAACTTGAGTGTATTTGCATTTCCAGGAAGCAAATAAATCTATATTTGAACTCCATTTGTAATATTTATGCATGATATTCATGAATATATCATATGTCTTGCCTGGTGTGCAGCCATTTTCGTTCGTGCTTAGATGTCCTCTCCAAGATAAATCATCACTATGTATAAAGATGCAACTTGTTCCCCAGTCGGCTTACAATTTGCATGTGTAAATTTTGCATCCCATAAAATCCCTTGAAAACATTCACGGCAACAAAAAAAACAAAAACACATTTCATGTTTTTGAGGAAAATTGACGGATGGTGACATTTTTGGTGGTTTTCTCTTCCTGTTTAACCTTTGAAATGGTGACGTCACCGACGCTGTGAGTAATCAAGTCCGACGCGCGTCATTTCTCCGCTCCTCACCTGTAGTACTCGATGTTTGCCGTTTGATCGGCGACGGATGCCAGGTCCACTTGCGCCTCCTCCCAGTCGGGCAGGCCCAGCAGCTGTTTGATCACGTTGTCAGCCATCTGCTGCATGAACTGCAGCGTCTGCACGTAGTCGCCCCGCGTGGCGAAGATCTCATCCAGCCTGGCGAGGTGCTGGTGCAGGCCGCTCTTCATGGATCCCATGGTGCCGGACACCTGGAGGGCACGAGAGGAGGAGAGGGGGATGAATGGGAGAGGAACACCGAGTACAGTTACAGGTGTCGGCCTGAAAAAGAAAGAATATGGATTGCGTGAAATTAAATTAGATAAGAGTTTAATTTTTCAAAATCAGTCGGGGATGTAACTTAATCTTTAATCAACAAAAAAAAATAATTCCAAAACAGTTAGTTTGTGGTCGTGCCATCGACTCCTGGAAATGTCATTTATTTACTTTGTTTATTTAAATTCATATTATTAGTCTCGTTTCCAGGTTAAAATGCACAGAGAATATTTAAACTGTTTAATCACATGCAGGAAAGATCTCTAAATTAGGTATGGATCATCATTTTCAAATCATTGACTCGTACAAAATTTGATAGTGTATATAGTATAGACTTTTGTCCTGTCATAAAGAATATACTCATTTGCCAGAAGGTGGCGTTAATGCACCTAAAAGCTATTTGCCAGCCGCCATTGTCCAACAAAAGAAGAAGATGAAGCACACGAGACTATCAGGCTCCGGTAAAATGTGTGCTGGCATATTCGGTTTTTCGGTGCAAACAGGGGAAACATACAAAGACTCAACAGTGGTCAAATAGAAATAAAAGTAAACTGCATTGCAAACCACGGCAGGTGTAGCTAGCAGATCATCGGTCTCCCAAAGGTATCACGGATCAACAATCAGTGCCTGGATTTGTCTTCGAATAACATTTCAAAACCTCCCAGCAAATATCAAATAGACATTTTTCTTGGAGTACCAATCCCTTCTCTAAAAATAGAAGTCTTCTGTTGCTTGATGCGAAACATTCAACCATCCAGTCAACAGCTGCTGCTGCGGAGCCGCTCACAAGTTACACTGGAGGTGTCCTCCGGAAACAGCTGTGTGTTTGCTCAAGCCTCCTTTCCGGCCTCTTCTTATGACTTGCATTGTCCTCTTGAGCTGACACTGGGAAAATCAACATCAAATTCGCCTTCCTGTGTGTATTGTTATACAGACAAACCAAGTCCTCTTCAGCATGTGTGAGGCTTCATAAGTTTACATCAAATAAAGCAGGAATACAGCAAAGCAAAGGACATTCCCAGCAGCCTCACCGTTTGCCCTGTTAAGGTTACTGCATCAATACTAATGCTACACTTCCTGTTGCCGTTTCAAATTAAAAGCCATCTCATGTTTCAAAATACAAAAACCCTTCATTTCTGACCAAGGCTTTTATTGTGAAAAATGTGCAGAACTTGTTGTGATGGCAACTGGACAACAATATTTAAAATGAGTAATACAGAACAACTGTTAAAAATAGCAGGATTATATTGTCCACTTCATGGAGTTAAAGTGATAAAAATATACGTTATTGGCTATTGTATGTAAACTCGCCACCGTATGAGCAGTGGTTACGCAACCTTAAAAAGGAGCCACGACTTAACACGAGTACTCGGGCGTCTCGGGTGCATTCGGGTGCTTCGACCAATAGCACGACACCACTGCTTAAAGCACCCCTCTGCATCGACCTCGGAGAGCTGCTATGGTCTCTTATTCTTGATCATAGAAATTGTATCCATTTAAAACCAAAACCAAACCGCTAATAAGCACGTGGCAGGTAACGTAACTGGTCACAAGGTACCACTCTAGTAACAGCAAGGCACATATTTAACCATTTAACCAGCATAAATACTAGTTTGAACAGAACACAATGTTTTTCTTTTAATCCCCCGTCTTTCTACTTTCCGAGCACTGAGCCGAGCACACACAGCGTGTTGGGTGTCTTTGCCTAACTTTTTGTCTGTGGAAAAAAAACAAAAAAAAAAAACGGGCCAAAGGTGAGGTTATCTTAAACATGAGGCTGGTCTGTGCTGCCAATCAGCAGCAGAGCACAGAAAGAGGTGTGTGCTCGGCTTGGAAAGCAGCCAAAGAGAACGAGAGAGAGCCCAGAGGTGAAGTAAGGTGGAGTAGTAGGTCTGCCGGTTCTGCTGTTGTTTGTCAGATTGTCTGCCGAATTGACACCTCGCTAATGAATCCGAGAGATTGTTTACCTGTTAAAGCCCCCATAATCACGCAGCTCCTTAATCCATTCCCCAGGAGGAAGAGCGATCCTCTGAGGTGAACAACAAACCAAACTACACAGCCAGGCTCGTTCACTGCGAGTACGTCCTGTACAGGCGGTACCCATCTTCTCGGGCGTAATTACTGTGCGCTTCGCTTGAAGGAAGAAGTTGTTTATGGGGAAATGGCATTCACACAGACATCCTGCTATTTGATAATTAAAAAGGGAAATAAATGCTCTCATTCAGCTCTGGGTACTTGGCATTCACAAGACAGACACCTCATATTGTTGCCGGTGTTTGTCGAGGCACTGGGCTTTTTCTGAAGCCGAGACCAGGAGAGCTGGGGTGGAAGTAATTAGTCGGGTTGGCATTCAACATTTGGCCCCAACTGGACGGCCTGTGGAGGAGCCGAAGCGAAGAGGAAAGAAAGAAAAGCCTAACAAGATTGACTCAATATGGTGTGCTGAATTTTCAAAAAATATTTTCACAAAACATTCATTTGTGGTTGTCACTCTTAAAAATTTTGTTTTTTCTTTCATCAAGAGAAAAATTTCGCACGAAGTTTCACCCACAGATCACATTTTAATGAGAATGTCTTGACCTGTGTGGGATTTTTCTTATTTTTGCTGTTCAAGTCGAACAATGTATTATATTGGGTGCTCTGACTATCCAGATAAAAAAAAAAACAGACACAAGAGGAACCAGCTGAATTTTGTATAACTTCTTCAAAATTTTAGATAAATGAAAGTTGGACAAAAACATAAAAACAGAACTTCAAACCTTTAACTTCTTAACTGAGCATAAACAGTTGTGAGCATATTTAATCGCTCTTGGTTCAGTTTGTTTTCCTTGTCTGTGTACTTAATTCTGCGTTTTTCTACTTTATGACGTTTGTGCAAATATTCATCCCGTTCTCATTCAAACACCGACGTTTTATTAAAGCCGCTGGCGTCACAGAGAGTTTCTCTGTGGTGTCGGCATCGTGACCAGCTGGGTTGAAGGAGGAGGTCATGTGACAGAGAATAAATAGTTACAAAATCCGTGTATGCAGGAGGTGAGGGGATGGTGGGATTGAACAAACACAGGCCTTTCCTCCGTGAGACAGGCGTTCGAGTCCGTGAGAAAGCAAACGTCAATGTGGATTTCTATAAAGTGACATAACATATTTAACTTTATTAGTACAAACAGCTTCACGTTACTAATGTAAAATTAGAAGTCGCCTTGTGCGCATCTCTGAGACACCAGCAGGCTGTGGCATAACAATCGGACATCTGGAGTGACAGCAGGTTGAAATGTTGCATATTGTGACGTAAAACAGCAAGAACATAATCAAATATAGTAAAAATAGAGAAACATGGTCTTGTGTTCAATGTAGTCTAAATTGATCAAATAATCTACATTTCATATTTCAAGCCAATATGTATAGACAATATCACAAAAAAACAAACACGAATAAATGACTCAAATATGTGGATTGTGTATATGATAATGCGGCCAATTTATTCAGTTCTATTTTTACATCTGCAGGCACACACCACATCATGCGTCAGCACGGCGCCAGTGGACCTGTGGAGTTTATTCCAAGGAGGAGGGAGATACGCATGAAAGGAGCTAACAAGTATTTCACACTGTTGCCTTCAACACAAGGAGGCATACAGCCAAATGAGTTAAACACTGGTATCGGGTGGACATCGTATTGGCTGATACTCAAAGCCCAAGCATCGAAATTGAAAGTCAGACAAATACAGATTGCCGCAATTATCACTTCGATTGACTCGTCATGGCGTGTGAATTACTTGGTACGATCACGTCTGAATCCAACGCACAGTGGCTTCGCCATTTACAGGAACCCGCAGAGACAAGCCGCCACGAGATCCCATTGAAGGCCCCGTGGCGCTCTGCAGTTCGTTTATCTGATCGCTCATCGATACATCTTCCACCTCGGACCGAGCAGATGAAATCGCAGATGAGAAACAAAAGCATGCATCTGATCCTTTTCCTCCCGCGTGAGGATGTTATCTCAAACGCCCCGGGGGAGAGAGTCCACGCAGTTAATCTCTCCTTCGTCTTTCGGTCTGATCCTCTCGCGGTGTAAAGAGATCTGCGCCGATCAACCGAGATGCGATTCCCCAGTCTTCTTCGCAGTCTTTATCTCAGCCTGATGTTTTGAGGGCACGGAGAGGCATTTCCTGCCTCGCATCTCCTCCAAACAAACAATTTACAGTGGCGTGTGGTCGGCGCGGAGCTACTTCAACTGTGGGATATTCATTTCTATGCGCCGGAGGGCAAACAACAAACAAACAAACAAAGCAAATATGAGAAACCACAAGAAATGACACGACAGTGACAAATGACACAAAAGCCTTGGGCGGAGGGGGAGGGGGAGGGGTGACATTGTGCTGTCAAATTTCAAAATGTAGATTCTAGCTTGAGGAGAAGGAAGCGGACACAGATCAGTGGGCATTTTTGTGCAGGTTCCCGTTCCCATGAAGGTTTATTCATTTTGAAGCCCTGAAGCAGTGTTTGGACAGGAGCCATGATCACGAAATCTTTTGTATTTATGAATTCCATCTTTCACATTGGCTTAAAAATCAACCCCTGTGCCTGCTGGGAAAACCTGTATCTTCACTTGAACTAAACACTTGCAGTAGACACAGAAAACAATTATATTACTGAACGATAAATCACATCACACCGTGTGAAAGTTAATGCAGTGTGATCAGGATTGGGAATTGACTCTCTGTTCAGGTACCTTTTTGCATCTTGCCCACAACATTAAAATAGTAACTCTTGAGTTTTTAACAGAATACAAATCCAACTCAATCTCTTTGGATCTTCATCTTTAGGACTGTTGGGGCTGCTGCAGAGCCTCGGAGGAGGTGATGCCTCCTTGATGAGGCAGCTACGAGCTCCAAACAGACTCAACCCCTCCAGAGAGTGTCCGTCTTTGAGTTGAAACGTGTAAACATGAGAGCAATGTAGGTTTTTGAAAGCTGTGAATTACACTCGAAAGACTGGCGGCAGACACAGTTTTTTATTTGTGAATTTTTGCTGCTTGGATCTAAGTTTTGTGTTTTCCTTTTAAAAACTCGTACTACTACTGAGCAAGCATCCCACCCCAAAAAAAACAACAACACTCGCTACGTACTCGTAATCGCTTTATAGCAAACGATAGGATAAGATATAGGATTTAGATCTTTTCCTGGCTCTAACTCATCGTGTCTGCTCGATAGCGGAGAGCGTTTCTTCAATTAAAATTGAATGCGGGAGCTAGAGCGTGAAATGGAACATGGTTCTGAAGTGCCTCGGCAGCTCGGTCTCAGCCGAAGATAGAGGCCGTCTTCACCGCTGGGTAACCAAACGCAACAGAACATCTCTTTGAAAATGTATCTCCTTTTTCTGTTAGCCACTCGATAAGAGGTTCTCCTGTAGAGTGACTTGGAGGTGTTTACGGGTTTGTTGAAGAAACAACCAGGGTGCAATAAATCAAAGCTTTTGGCAAACCAATGGTCCGCACAGCAAACATTGTTGACGAAAGGATGGAAATAAGATCATGTAAAGTTCTCTTATATACAACCACATGAGAGAAGTTATGACAACTCAGAATTTCTGCGGTTTAGTTCACAAGAGAGCGAAGGTTCAAGCAGAGTTGAGCGGGAAGCGGTTTGGGCACCGAGACGACCTCTGGCTCGTCGTCAGGACTTTCCCCTCGACTTTACAGGGCTGCCCATCTAGCCATGTGAGAGGGAGGAAGTTGGATAAAGAGCCTCTTAGTCACACCTCAACTGGAGCGCACACGCCTGCGCAAGTACACAGCAAATTCACATCTTTGGAATAAACTCTCTCCCGAGTTCAAATCTGCTCTTTTTGCTTGTACATGTGAGACCATTGAATACGCTCTCAAGCAGAGTGAAAGGAACTCTTTTCTTGGAGTTGATTTTGAACACTTTTCAGGAGTTGAACTTGAAGTCTTTGTTTCAGTCTTTGCTGTGATTATAGTCTGAAAAAACCTGTTTGCTGGAAGGTTCCCCTGGACACACTAAAGTGTGATGAGTGTTTGTTTGGAAATGCAGTTCCAGTAATGGCGGTGTTTGTAGAGCTAAATGAAGCAAATATATAGGGACTGAAGCCGGAGAAAGAATAATGCCAAAATGATTTGTCGAGGGCAAAGACATTGTGGCCTCACTGCCAAGGGGAAATGGGAAAAGCCTAATCTTTGTTGTTTCCAGCTTGATGAGCTGTGGCGCACAACATACATCATGTGATGGTCAATGCCAATTGGCTCCCCCAGTCGTTTCAAAATGGACCCAAGGTCGACGCTCATTGGGGTGCAATGACTGGAAACAATCCTCGATGGACCGTGTCCAGACCCCATCGATTCACATGCACAAAGTGAATTTGGGTCTGGTGATACCAGGCAAAAGCTTCATACCACAGTGAAAGAAACAGGTTTAATATACCAGCTAAATGACAGTCCTATATCCAGTAATGAAGCGAGGTGGACCCTCCCACCGCCGCCTGTACAACAAAGAATACATGAAAGAACGTAAACACTTCAGGCTCCGAGTGTCGTGGTGGCGACATCAACAGGAGAAATATGATACTGAGCTATTATCAATGCCGATTCAGTGGCCATGAACGTACTGTCTAACTCACAAAGATGTGTCCTGTTGATCTCACGCTCTATTCTTCTACTTCTTCGAGAAATGCCATTTCTCAGAAATGTTTGTTCTGGTCTGAACAGAAATCCGAACACGCATTTACACAGACGGAAACCTGGATGTGTGGAGTCGGAATGTTTTCTGAGTTCCTCCATCACCAAACACAAGTAGGTTGAATATCAGGCTCTTGATGCTCTTTTAAATTCTAGCCAAGGAAAGTCATTCAATCCTCGTCTGGTATAATTAATAGCTTGTTATTTTGTATCATTATAAAAATCTTGGTGTGGAAATATGCATGTTTGTCATTATGTAGTTGGACCAACATCCAAACTGTGTTTGAGCTCCGGCCAAATGCTCGCAGTGACTGACCCAGACGTCGACCTCATCCTCAGGGTAAGCGCTCGCTGCCAAAACTTCTCACAACACCCATCTCCAAACAATGGAGTTATTATTAGAGCGGCTAAACTCTTCAAATGTCACATCAGTCCCGTTACAGCGTAGAAAAAGCATCTCAGTTGGCCGGTGTCCAGATTTAACAGCCCCGTTCGAAAGTAAACGTGAAGCAAAAGTCGTGCTTTCTTTCATTCACATTCTCACCGAGTGTTTCTGTGTTCATGAACACATCATAAGCATTTATTCCAGACCGTAACTAATCAAGGTCTTGACAGTAAAAAGGCATCTACCGACAAAGAGTCCGACTTCCTTCCTTTTCTCTCTCCTTCCGTGAGCTAACTCGCGTCTAAACTCTCATGGAGCTGGTGCTAAAAGGTATTTGTGTGGGCCAAAGGGCAGTGAAGCCTCCGTCAATGATTTCAATACCGATTCCAATTCCCGACTATGCCAATCAGACGGGCTAGCACTGCTCCTTGTTCCTCCCAATCAAAGGGCTTTGTCTCCTGCGCTCATGGTTGATTAGGTGGGGGGAGACCGGGAACTGTGTGTGGCACACTGGGTTCTTTGTCCTGCTTGAGAATTAGACTCCTTAAGAGTCTATAGCGGCGTGCAATGAACTCACTCATGCACACAACACACAACACGCACACACACACACATAGGAAAGCGCACTCACGCGTATAAGATGCTAAAATAAAGGCCACCATGTCCAATTATGTGTCTGCACGATTTCACACGTCGCGGGGGAAACACGCTGAATAGCTTTCAGATGAGCTATATGTTAATGATTTCTCACCTCGTTGCTACTATGATTTTTTTTAGGTGTGAATGTGCGAACCAGTATCACGGCAAAGCGTGAAATTGTCACGCCCGTCCGCTACAGCAAAAACGTGAGATAACCACGCATTGGTCTTTTTAGGCGTGAAAGTTGCACGTTTTCCTGGAGTGGACGAAATGCATGCTTTAAGCAAATTTACCGGAAAATGAAACTTTTTGCAAAAACACGTGGTTGGGGTTAGTGACCAAAAAAAAAAAAAAAAACATGATTGGGGAAAAACGTCGTCACCCACTGGATCCGAGACACATTGTGCCGCATGGCAGTCTGTGATTATGCGATGGGATCATGTGACCTAGGTTACATGACATATGCCTGTGTTGAAGTTTCACGCTTACAAAACGTGTGACTTTCACGCCTAGACAGCGCAAAGCGTGCCTGTGTCACGTTTTGTTGTAGTGGACATGCGTGTCTATTTCAAGCTTTGCCGTGACACTGGGTTGGAATGTGGCTGTCCAAGATGAATGGAAACCCATCAGTGAAGATCAATCCATACAAAAGCCAAATGGATGCATCTCTCTCTCTCTGCATTACAGCAATACAAGCCTAACATGTTGGATATATTGGTGAAATGCACTCAATCAAAAACGGCTAACATGACGATGGTTTGCACTGGCCTGTTAATGCACGTCACGTGAGAACTAATCTCGACTGACTAACAAATACACCAACCGACATCTTCCGACATCAGAAGTCACCGACTTCTTCCATGTCTCCTCTTTGAATTATTTATAAAGTGCATCTATCAGATTCAGGCAGTGAAGAACTATTCTCTATTTAAATCGGTTTTCTCGCTAAGATGTCCAAACATGCCACGAAGCAGCGCTGCAGTGCGAGCGCCGTGGGCCCCGCGCCCTCTCAGCGCAGTATTTATTACCGAGGCCATGTTGAGTCACCGCACCGAGTGGCTCACATACCACCACATTAATCTCCATTAACACAGATGGAGACTTAATCCCTGCTGGTTTGAAAACAAGTCAGCAGCATCTCGCGGCCTACGCTGACACCGTCACAGTGCCGGTCGCACACATCGTCGAGGCGACAACACGCGGCTCAGGTTTACGAACATTGACATCCATCAACCTATAAAAAGCAACGGCACATATTGGTCCATTGTTTGGAATGAAAAATGAAATGATTGGGGTTTTCCATTTTTGTGTTCTTAAATTCAACACTCTTGACAAAAATATTGAATTCATTTGGTTTTGTGCCGCTAATGAAAACGAGGTATTTTTAATGCCGAAGGTGAGGAAGGCCGTGACACCGGACACGGTATCCTCCAGTGGACTGACTGGTGCGTTACAAAATCTGGTGTGATATCGGGTTACAGAGGAATGATAGAAGGCTTATGCGTTGCTGCGTTTTGAACCTTTTTTTTTTTTTTTCATCGTTTTGAGATTAAGCAGGTCAGGTCATGAATAATTTTCCTTTCAAGTTTTGAAATGAGTCTTTGGGGAGTCGACTCGAACTTCAAAATCATGCTCAAGATGATCCTTTTTGTGACTCAATCACAGGGTCAAACGTCCAAAGCACCGCTCTGACGACTACACGCCGCTATAGGTTGACAAAGTTCAGTCACACACACGGTTGACAGGTATGTTTAGTTCAAATTTAAATCGCAACTTTTTCTTCTTCACTAAACTGGAGAAAAATGCCTCATCACTGCAGCAGCGAGCTCCGTTTGGACGCCCCGGTCACGGGCAGGTAAAAATAGAAAAAACAACCACGTGGCCCACGGGTACTGAGCTAAAGTGAGCAGAAAGAGGACACAGGGCGACTTTGTTTTGTGCTGTGGCCGCAGAGGCCGGGAGGAAGGTGGAGCCGAGCGGGTGAGCGGGTGCTGTGTTTCTGACTGCGAGGGCAGAGTTTGTGTGCGGAGAGGCTGTCGATTTGTGTGGTGGTAAAAAGGTATAAAAAGACCATAAAAAAAAAAGAAGAAAAAAAAGCATTTAAAAGGAATGCGAAATTCAGTCCTCTGGGCTTTCCTTCCTCTCCTGAGTGTGTTTGTGTAAATACATCCCGAACGGCATTTCTGAAGCTTCCACCCGAGCGGTTTGTTTGTTTCCTGCTGTATGGGTCACTGATTTATAGACCGTATGATGTTTATTTTCACGAATGAAAACGTGATGCCACCTGATTCATGCGCAGGAGACATTCGTCGTGCGACACCAGCAATGATGAGGGCTGCGTTTCACCTACCAGACTGTCCACACCGCCCAGCGTGTGATTGGCGTTGTACAGGGAGTAGGTCAACTGGTATACGCCGTCGTTGGTCTCGCTGTTGCCATAGAAACCCACACCCACGGCGACGCTGCAGAGAAAAAGAGGCACGGGGGGGGGACAGGTGAGCCTTTGATAAATTAATGAGCGCGGCTTGGCTCGTACGTTATGTTTGTCCAGAGTGATGTTTCTCTTTTTTCCCCGTGGTTGTCACGTTCAAAGTTCGCCGGCTTCAAAGCCGTTATTAGAAGCTCAATTCAGACATTAAAGCAGAGCGACCAAAACATAACATTTTTCTTTCTGTTCTGAAACAACCTTGATGTCCTGCAGGAGAAATATGCCAAATTACCAGGAGCATGGCACAACAGAAAACAGCACCTACACAACACCTTATGAATATTTGATGCCTCTTTTTTTTTTCTCCCCCGCTCTGGCATTTGGCCATTATTATAAAGCAGTATCATCAATTGCACTATCAAACCTTGACTGAAAAACACAAAGAATACAAAGTTAACGAAGCACTTCGGGAAGAAGTCTGAAAGGAGACAGACATGTAATTTAATCTATCCAGAAGATAATCGTCAAGGTAAACATCCAAATTAGGATTGCAGGATAGATAAAAATCAGCTTCTTCATTAAGATACTTTAATGCTGCACATTGAACCATCATGTCCAACTCAAGGACTCACCTTGTAGTGATGTCTTTCAGTGCACAGTGATAAAATATGACTACACATAAACCCGGATGGCCATTTTTTAATCAGAAGTGAATTGATTTCAATATGCAAAACAAACATATTGTAGCGAAAGAGCATCCGAGCTGCAAGGAAACCATTTGGATTTCTGTGTTAATTTATGTAAACAATATTCTTTGAACCAGAAATTATACAATACAAGGTTTTGGAATGCGTGTGCATAATTTTTAAACCACGTTTGCATATTCAGCCATCCAAGGATTTAATTTGTTCAGCTGAAGCATCAGCACAAACAAAATAACCACCGACACACTGCAGACGCCAACTCTTAAGCAGTCTCTCCGAGATTCAGTGTTTTCCCCCTCAAGTGCTGCCATATGACGGGATTTGAAAGCTGCCACGCAGTCCTTGAACACGCAAACTCTACCAGTAGATCTGACGTAGCAACTTAACGTCTCGCATTGTACTTCAACTGACTTTGGACAATAAGAAGAATCCCCTGCAAATGAAAGGATGCCTTGTGGTACACAATAAAGCAGGCACTGAAGGTCAAAGGTCACACAGGTAGAAAAGTTCCCAGGTTTTCTGCTGTGTTTTATACTAGAAGCCGCCTGCCTCACCTGAAATAAAGACGCCTCCGCTGAGCTCAGCGGTGAAATAAAAATTTAACCTCCGTGGAAAACAAGTCACTAAACAACGCAACACAGGCCGTGAAGTTAAAGGTGCTGCAGGTGGTCGGTTTTCTGATCGAATGAGCGTTTTACATTCCGACAGCCATCCCCGATATATAGTCGAGCATTTAGTCAGAAACCCTGCAGCAGAGAAAATACATTTTCTGGTATTCCACTTTATCAAATGAAGAGAAAGAACCGTCGTCTCAGCGCGTTCACGGCTGGCTGCAGAAGTGTCAAAAAGTGCAATCAAGTACAACGTTGCAGCAATATGTTGGACAGCTGCAAACCTCGAGAAGTTTCAATGCTCCTTGGAGGAGATTCCCAGAGTGTCCAAAAAGATATTCCTTCATTTAGTGTTCTGATGAAGCTGGCGGGTCCACGACTATGTCACCCGCTAATCCGTTCGTTAACACAAAGCCGGGAATGAGGTTCTTTTCCACAACTGTCACATCACAAAATAGGCTGCGGATGAAGGCCAAGGGCAGGTCGGGTCAGCACCAAAGGGAAGGTGAGCAGCCTAAATGGGACTTCGATCACCTTCCTAAACCTCGTGGATCTCCCGGACTCCTTCCTGACGCTCGGGACAAGCGTCAATCAGAAAACAGAGGATGTACGTCCGAAGTCAGCGGCGCTTCCTGCAACGTTCACTTGGAATCTCTAAAATCCGGACAAAAATGTCCACGCTGATAAACCGCCCACTTGGCAATTGGAAATGAACCCTGAGGCAGGTATGTAAGATGCATTAAAGTCAGAGTAGAACCCGAATAACAAAAAAAGCATCCGTTCGGAGGGAGACAGGAAGTGACCGATGTAGACAAGAAGCAAAAAGAGATGGACGCGAGGGGATAAAAGAGAAATGAAAGCAAGCAGACGAGGAGACAGTTTACAGACAATAATATGACAGTAAAGTAAAGTGGAGGACATACAAACAAACGGGGAAAGACAGGAATAAAAACTAGAAATATATAAAAGATGATCAGCCTTACTTCCTGCTCCCACATGTAATATTAATCCACTGATGACATACTGGCACATTTTCATTTTTTTCCTTCACCTAAAAATGTACAGTTCCCACATGAGCTGCTCTGAAACATGAGGGGAGAATCAGATGAAGGAAACATATTATTAAATATATATAAATATTTTCTACTCTGTTTTCAGTCCCCCTGTCCCGCCTGCTCTCTTAGCGCTGCTCCTCGAAATATCGATGGCCTGATTCAGTGAGAAAGAATAGCGTAGATTTGAGTGGACGTGTACCGAACAAAAGTCCCAGCTGTCACATCGATTTAAGAAAAATTGGACGAAAGACAATGATGGGAATTCAGAAAAAAAAAACCTTCAGCCCGCAGCAGAAAATGGCCCCTGGCTACTTTAAATAGACTCTGACATGTTTGAATATTTTGCCCCGGCGTGGCAGCGATTTTGCCCCGGCGTGGCAGCAATGAATCTCCTGAGATGACAAATAAAGACGGGTGATTTTATACTTCACTCTGCACGACTGAAGTCTCAACGAGGGACACCTCCCCCCCCCCCCGCAAAAAAAAAAAAAAAAAGAACAAAAAATGCCCTTAGTATGCACTATAAAACACAAATAGCTGCCTTTTGAACTCTTCATGCACGCAGCTCTGTTTCAGTCAACTGAAGGCCAGACATGCAGCAAAAACAAAGTTATGAACCGTCACTGACTTGATAACAACAAAAGGAGTGATTGAGCGCCGTTAAAGCTGCATTTCTCTCCCGATACCATCTCTCACATGCCTCATTTCTGCTTTCAGGCCGGCAACAGATACGTCTCCAAATATAGGAGAATAATTTGCGATGATCCGTTTACTTTGTGTGGGCAGCAGAGAAGCCGCTATCATTATGAGAAAGGATTAGCGGTGTCTCTTCTGCCTACGCGCGTTAAACTACTTTGCAATAAACTGGAGAATGTTGACATTTCATGTGTCTTTTATTGAACGAATTTGAACTTTTGCATTCTAAAATTACTGACAAATTGATCCCAAAGTGAACTGCGTGATAATGAGCGAGCTCCCGAAACAAGAATATGTGCTTTCTGACTGCTGTAAGTAAACAAACAGGACAGGCGGTTTGGTTTTTATTCCAGAAGCTACAAACTTGTAAACAGTCGGGATACAACACGGTTTACTTTGTGCACAGATTGATAGAGGAAATACCCTTGATTTATTTTTTAAGACAACATAACACTTTGTAGTGTTGTTTTAACCCTTATGTTATTCACCATGATGGCTTCTTTTTGTCTGTCAACAGATTGTTTTCTCTTTCTCTAATTGTCCTTGTGGGATGTTGAAACTATTCCAAACGGAAACGAATGTTTGTCCCACAATTACGGCAAAACCAAACAGCCGGTGTCTCTTTCACAGTCCAGATGTCCTCAGCGTGAGCGGTGTGATGGGTTACGGTACGGTATAATTACAGCGGTAATGTGCTGACGCTACGGGCGAGGGCTGCGGCCACGGCGGAGTGACATCTGCTCCGGCTTCACCCGCGCTAATGAAGACGGACATCACGGCGAATCAGCGCGAGCTACGGTCAAACGTGATTAGAGCGGAGGACGGCGAGACTTTAAGCAGAAGCAGAAAGAGGAAGAAGAGAGGAGGCCGGCCCGGAGACGAGAAGGAAGGTCAGGCGAAATCAAAACAGGAAGCGGAAAAAGAATTTGGGAGCGAAGGGAGGGGAGACGCCGGGACTGATGAGATTAACATGAAGCCGCATCTCCTCCGGTGCAAAGTCAACCGGGCCGTCGCATTTATCCGCCGTCGTATCCGGCAGGGTCGCACAATCAAAGTTGGGAATCAGACGAAGGAGAGCTGATTTCCCGCGGGATGTTTCCTCCAACTTCATTCGTCTCGTAGCATTAAAAACAAAATACTCCCCACATTTTATGTGGAGGTCCGACACGGTACTGGTGGTAAATGTAAGTCAATTGAAGCGATGAATTCCCCAGTGTGTCCCATACTGGAAGGGACATCCGAGTTTCTCTGAGCGTTCATGCTGCGCAGACTCCTTTTCCGCCAAAATCCTCCGGTTCTTTTTGCCAAGCTTCTCCCCGTGTGGCACCCGAAAACCCCCAAAAAAAAAAAAAAAAACCTAAACGTAGGCAGAAGATATTGCTAGCAGAAAGCAAAAGACAGGAAAGAAGGTGCAGGAAGCTTCAAGTACTGATCACACAGTAATGTTAGCAGCTACTGTAACCGCCGACAACACAAGGTGTTGAGAGGACTGCTTGTCCAACATTGCTGAGCAAAATCTGCCAGTGAAAGTTGTCTGTTCGCTGATCGGTTTTTTTGGGCTCTCCCAAACTCAAAAAAAAAAACATATTTCTCAAACGGGATTAAAAATTTAATCTGCGACGCGTTCAATCAGTTTGTGACGGCTCTCGAGAATCATCCAATCTGTTAATCTGTCAAAATGCCAAAATAAGACTCGTCGTCGCAGCTCTAGTAATCCTCGACCCCCGACTAGACGGTGCTTCCGGACGTATTTCTGCTCTTCTGAATTTAATTTTTGCAAACATACATCTTTAATGTGCGGAGGACGGCCACGTTTGAGACACTCTGCATTTACAGAAACTGCACGTTAATAATTAAACATCACGCAATGAGGACTGGTTCACTTGGAGGGAAACAGAAGCCATTTGCAACCTTTGACAAAGATAAATCAGTGAGTAAATGTACGACAGGAAGCGACGCGCTGTCGTGCTTTTACCTGTGAACACTAAAGCTCTCCTCAAAGCGCCGGAGACGCTGGCCGGTAATAATCTGATTTAAATGGAAGTGACATTGTTGTGATTCACTTCTTTTCAAAGTTAGTTGCAATCCAGCATTTTAAAAGAGATGAACTGTTCCCGATTTATTTATCAGATTTATGCACCCTCTAATTTATAATTCAGATTATTCCAGATTAGCAAATACAAATATCGTGTTTTTTTTGCTGGAGTTTTGGTGAAGTGGGGAAAAGGAGACGTACTGCATTTAAAAAAGAAATCTCAAATCTCCAAATCTCCGAAGTGCCTGTCACCCACAGGTTGTCCATCCTGGCACGTCCGGTTGCAGAGCCGTTACTGACTGCATGTGGGTGTCATTGTTCACGTGGAAAATCCCCCAAAAAATAACTTCAGTCTTGAGAGGTTTAAAGCGTTTTGGCGCTTGAAAAGCATTTTTTTTTTTTTTTTTTTGCCATTTATTTTGTCAAGTTGCATTCGGGCACGTGAGCACCGGCACAAAAACATATGTCGCAGGGATGTAGATCGTTAGCCCGCAGTCCCGAGTTTTCCAGGGATGTTTCACGCAACCATGGCACCACTGTGTGTTTAACAATGAATTATCTCTGTTCATACTCGAGGCTGTAATTAAATATTTCCCACTGGTTGCCGAGCACGGTTGTCACATGGTTACGTACCCACTCCTCTGGCAACAAATCAAATTATCCACTTTTCAAGGACGGCGCATCTTCGTCGACGGACTTAATATCTGGTGATGTAAGAGCTGTTACGGCGTCTCTGTAATTACAAACTGTTGGGAGAATCTTTACTGAAGCTTGTAACAGCTGTGTTTGTCAGCAGCAGCAAAAGTGTCCGATTTGCAAGTTTGGCACGCCAGCAGATGCTAAATGATGAAAAGTTGGATCTGAGTAAAAAAAAAAAATTAAAATAAAGAACTGCTCGAGGTTGTCTGTGTACCAGCTGAGGGCTACAACACCGATATCATTAATCTACTGTATATATATATATATCACAGCTAAACTAATGCCACTCCGCATCAGGCAAGTTTTCACAGACTTGACGAGATCCAGCAGCCTGCAGCCAAAACAAATCACAACCGCTTGCGACGCTCAAATCCGAGGGGAAAACACTGGGTCAGATTTCTGAGGAAATAAAATCTCTTCCTCCGAAACGGTCTAATTTTAACAATTTAAATGGGTCATTGAACGCATTCAACTTTTATTTGTATGCTTAAAACATTACACATCGGCTCAAAACTCGCCAGAGGTTCCTATTTTTTTGATTTATTTTTTTGCTGTCTTGTGATGATGACACAATATCTGCGCTCACGGGACAAAATGAGAAATGTAATTGTCTCCGCCATTAGTAACCTGCAGCCTGTTTTCCATGACTGCGTTGGGTCCCTGCAGCGAAAACAGGAGGTTTTTATAGAAGCAGAGCAAGTAGGCTGCGCGTGATCAACTTTATGGTCTGCTTGTTCAGGCATACATCAGGCTGGAGGTTATTTTATTTACACGCACAGCGAGCTACGTAAGCAGCCGTTATAACGGCACACTACATCCCTGACAACTTTACACATGTATGATGTCATATATCTATCAAGACTTAAACAGTATTTGGCACGGTATGTGCCGAATTTCATGTGCTATTTTTTTTTTCCCCCCAAATCAAATTTATTTAATTCCCATAAATGTATATATTCTTTTGTCGATGAAATAGATTTGAGAGATTCATATATCTCTTCTTTTCTCCAATTTGTTAATCTGCGACAACAGTAACCTGCACGACTGTCGACCTCATTTGTTTCCATATACTGTGTATATATATTGTATGTTCTACAGTAATCCACCTACACATATTGTATTATATTAAATATGTATGTTTTTGCATTTAAATATCCAGAACAAGAGAGATCTTCCGCACTTCCACATCGTCAGCAAAACATTGACAAAGCACCCACATCAGGGCGATTTCCACCACAACAATGTGACTAGTGCTCGAGAGCGATGATGCCCACTGGATATTATATTAATACCAGAGTAAACTCTGTGCTGGGTAAATAATAAGATGATTTTACCAACGCCCCTCAAATCAAAGGCCATTTTTGAAACGTCCAAACTTTCCCTCTTTTGTGTATTCTGTGATATTTCAGAAACTAGGAGGCATCAAAAAATGCACAAAAGGTAAAAAGTTATCTGTGAGCTTTTATCCACATCAATGTGCCAGACGTGAAGACAGACTCTGCAGACACGGATCAAAGACTGATCTCACCAAAGGAAGGACATAAAGAACACTTCTATTGGGAAATCAAATCACAAATACTGGCAGAAGTGCAAATAGAAGCTTTGGGATTTTGGCAAAAAAAAAAAAGAAAGGGAGGTGGACTGAGACGGATGCAGAGCAGAAAAAGAGGCCGAGAATACAAATGAGAAAACAAGGACAGCTAAACAAACAAGACACACAGCGTTGACAAATACACAGAGTGCGTTCGTACTGTGGACTGACAAGTTATGAGGCCCGTGAGGGGGCGCGGGGACGTGCCGGAAAAACGCCGGGCCACTTACAGCTCCGTGTCAGAAATACTGAACTTCCAATAAAGGGAAATAGGAAAACACGCAGACGGTCCGGCGCGCACTGCGATCAGCAGTTAGCCCGTCCGCGTCGCCCGTTATCTCACCATGTGACGAGGCCGGCGGTGACGGCCGACCACGTGACGCAGCAGGAGTTGGGCTTCTTGCTCTCCTCCTCCTCGTCTTTGCGGCAGCAGCACAGACAGCTCAGGTAGATGGCCAGACACAAGAGGTTGAGGCCGAGACCGGCGGCCGCCACGCAGCCCAGGAACATGAGCGACTGCAGAGGGAGAGAGAAAAGAGATTAATGGGAGTTCTCAGTGTGCGTTGCGTTCAAAGGCACACGGCAGCAAATTCAAATGTGCGGACTCAAAGTATTCCAGTCTGTCGCTTAAGTACCGAAACCACTTTCCCACAACACAAGGCCCGTATTAAAAATTTCAATCGAGTGAAGTTCAGCCAATTACGGCCATTTTTCACAGAAGACATTGTGACTTATCATTGGGGGGGGGGGATCTCAGATGTTACGGATAACGCTAACAATGGTTATATTCAAAGATTTTCTTCGATCGTATGAAAAGAAAAAGACGCATTGTGTTGTAGTGTATTGGATTATAACTGGAGACACAGTGAGAGCACGATGCGAGTGGAGAAGTTGGTTAAGGACGAGCTAATTGGGAGTGAGCTTGACCTTTGACCTTTCCCCCGCAGAAATGTAATCACTTCATCCTTGGTTTCGAGTGAATGTTTTTGCCCGAGTTTGATCAAACATGCTGCCTCCGGCACGGAGGAATAAAATAAATATGTAATGTAAATAGGCGTGTTTGCCATGCAGTGTTGTTTTGAAGTTGTTTTAACCTCCAGTTGACAAAAGATACTTTAACACAACTAACCAATTTCCTTTTATGGTGTTTTTTTTTTTTGTTAAACGGGTAATTCGCCCGTCGGGTCAGATTCACAGATATGGTTCCTTAATATTAATTTAGCTTCTCGTTAACTATACAGGTCTACTTCTGTCCTGAAAACTGCAGTAACTACACTTAACCTTCTTTCTCTTCTCTACAAAATGACTCTCGGCTCGTCTCATGGTAATGATGATGTTCCGAGGGCCCGAACAAACAACTTCGAGCTCCCCGTCGTCGGTTAGCGTGATTAGTGCGGTAATAAGAACTAATGAATATGTCTGCACCAGCCCCGGTAACGAGGCCAGCTGCATTCTGGGAAGCCCGTCTCCAGCTGGAAAGCAGACACCTCCTCGCGCACCTCTGCATCCACTTCTCTCCTCGGCGCGCGATGACAAAAATAGCGACGAGACTGTCGAAACAGCCTCGAATGAGTTCTGCATCCGTCTGTGAGCAGATGGGTTTATTCAGGCTCAGACCCTCTTTTCCTTCCCCCCCCACCTTTTACTCTTCCTTTTTAGTTTGTCTGAAATCTTTTTGATGCCGAGCCATCTGTTCTCATGCTGCAATGTCGCGTGTCCTGCGAGTCAAGTGCTGGGATTAAAACCCAGAAATGGAAGAATCTGTCTGGGATTATGTCACTGAGTGCTATAAAAGAGTCAGGTAAACGGCAAATTGAAAAATCCTCCGGGATACTAAAATAAGCAAGAGTTTATATAATCTGACAAAGTCCTGTCGAGGAATATTTTTGATACCAACGAATCCTTGGTTTTACCCCCCCCACCCCCCCACCCCCTTCCCACTAAAAAAAAAAAAAAAAAAAAAGCTTCGTTCCTTTCTCGCTCCTCTCCCCAGCTCCGTCTGTTGGTGGTGAAATGCTTCACCTTGTCCCGTTTCATGCCTGACTCATGCGGAGGGCCGCACATATGCTGGCATTAAAAAAAAAAAAAAAAATCCAGAGGTGTCAAGGAAAGGACAGGGCAAGCGAAGGTCTAATCGAACATCGAGAGTTAGAGGCTCCAGTCATTGGCTCCTCTCAACTGTCCTCTATCCTAGTGGCCGGGTAAATGAATGGGAACGTCGCGCTTCGCTTTAAGAGACGGGGTTGTAAATGTGTTAATTGTCGTGCTCCAACAGCGAGCGCCGAGGTGAGACAAAGAGAGAGAGAGAGAGAGAAGCTTGCTGTCTCGTCTCAAGGCGGCGTTCTGAATGATGGGAGCTGGCGTAAACTGGGTGTAACTGAGGTTGAACGCAGCCAATGAGATGGAGACGCGGGGCGCAGGTGGATAATACGACTGTGGGGGGAGGGGGGGGGTTTGGGGTGTGAAAACTCCTGCCGAACGCACAAACACACGGGCCACCCAGACGCTTTTATCGTCATGGTAACGCGCAGGTTAGCCGGTGCGCCCCTTGCGACGGGGGTGTGTGTGTGTGTGGGGGGGGGGGGACGAGACGAGTGAAAGGGCGAATTATCACAGCCTATTTGAATTAAGCAGCATGTGACAGGCTCGCTTTTAAATTGCCCCCGTCTTGTGACTCCTCTGCAGCCGGCCAATGCGGAGAATGGAGGGAATGTGGGAGAAAAACATCTCGCAGTGAAGAGACCCGGCCGGGACGGACCGGCAAGGGAGTAAACTTTGGTTCATATTGTGATTTTGTGGTACGTTTCATGGTATTTGAACTGATAAACTCACCGTATAAAGTAGGGGGGAAAAAAAAAAACCCGTGGAACTGAGGAGGGGAGACTCACAAATGTATTCTTTCTTTGAGAAAAAAAATTCTATGCAAAATTGCTTTTAAAAGGCAGGTACAGCCAGGACACTTCCTCTCTGTCAGTCACTCGCTCTCTCTCTCTCGCTACTCTTCTTTTCTTCTCAGTCGTAGGGCGCAAAAAGTAATGGCTTCTGAATTATGTAGCATCCATTCAGTGGAATGGGACGTGCACACGCACACACGCACACACACACACACACACACACACACACACACAGACTCTGCACATGCACACCGACACACACCGACACCACAACCCCATCCTGGAACATCACTTCCCAAAGTACTCCAACCTTCCATTAAGTTTCAAAAAAACACCATTCGTCTTTTACTGACCAGAGTGTGCACACGTTCAAACTTTTGTGAAACCAAATTGCCCCCCCCCCCTCACACACACACACACACACACACACACACACACACACACCACTTAACTGCTCCCTAAATGAGCGGTTTCCTATGGAAGCGGCCTCCATATGTTAACACCCTTCTCCGTACTTACTCATCGCTAACTCAAAGAGGCTTCTCCCCTTTTGTTTTCCTCTCCACTGGTGGTGGTGGTGGGGGGGAGGGGGGGGGCTGGAGGCGATGACAGGAGAGCGAAGGAAAAGGAAGATCTAGCTGTAGCGTGAAGACGGCAGCGTGGAGGAAGAGGAGGCGGAGACGTACAAAGAGGAGAGGGTGACGGATTGAAAACAGAGAGACAGCAGGGTGGAGATGAGGAAGGAGACAAAGAAGAGAGTGGCGGACTGACTAAGAGTGTGTCTGCTCGTGCATGACGGGAGGAGACAGAGCTACCTCATCCACATGGCTACCTCAGAGCCACTCTTCATTACTCAGAGCACGGCCCAGTTTCCTTCCCATTACAATTCCTTTCTACATGACTTTGCCCTGAGGCTGAAACGTTGCGTAATACTCTTACCATTTTACCCACCACAAAATACTGAGCCCAACCTTCAAAATCTCATTGTCGCATATACAAAAAAAAAAAAGAACATTTAAGTGCATGCGAGAGAACGGGGCTATAAGCTCTGCCCCGAAGGATGACTAATAAGACTAATTTAAGGGATGACACAGGAACACAGGAAGAACCGTTTACAAATGAACTTTTCAGCCATCTGTTGTACTTACAGATATCCTCGTGCGGCCCCGGTATGAACTTCACGAATTGCAAAGCTGCTAGTTCAGCAATACAATCCAATTCAAGTCTGCAACTTATGAATATTATCAATTTATTTATATATTTTCTTACAAATGAAGTAGTCATTTAGTCAATAAAAATCAATGCATCCCATTCAGACGCCCTCGAGTTTTTACGTTCTTCACTTGAGCAGCTGGAACATGGTCAGACAGTAAATGGAAAACAACAACGTGGTGTAATTCAACAGCAGCGCAGTTAAAACCTTCAAAATAACCAAACTTCTGGGCTGAGCACCAAACTTTGAAACTTTTACGGCATCGACCGAACTGCTTCGGTTTTTATCTAGTATCAAAAAATGCCCTGTCATCAAGTCCCAAACTTCAAAACCTAGACTACATCGACGCCAACAAGTTTTCGTTAAAAAAAGGTTTTGCTATGAGACAACATTGAGGAAGCCTTATTTCATTCTTTTCACTGCAAAATAACTCGGCGGTTCTCTGTGGAGGCGGCTAGCAAGCAACAACTGACAGCATGTGAGGGTAAGGGGACATCGGTAAATTGTGGCATCAAGCATCAACGGGCCATCTGTTAGCAGGAGCCACAGAAACCCACCTGGGCTACACTCTCCCCCTCTAAACTGCATGAAAAGAGATCTGTCCTGTATAGTGTGACTTAAAATAGATTTTTTTTTTTTTTTTTTTTTTTTTTTTTTTAATAAAAAAAAAAAAAAGTCCTTAGAAAAGTATTGTTTACTACCATTATCTAAGAATATTTTTTGCTGAAATAATCCGCAACTCAATGTATGACTGAAATGAACTGGGTGAACTGTATCAAAATAGCATATGGAATAAAGATAAAGAGGCCTACACACACACACACACACGCGCGCACACACGCACGCGCACACACACACACACACACACACACACACACACACACACACACACACACACACACCTAAAGGACAAAGGGAGCAGCATAATGAGGCAGTAATAACCTGGGGCAGAAATGACCCAGAGGGCACGAGATGAGTCATTTATACCCCCCAAGTCCCATCAGAGGTAAGATGAAAGCCGGTGGGAGGAAGACAGCACAGATGGGCCACCGAGATAAAAACGGACAGCGTTGCTCTAATGGCTTATTCCAAAGCCATCTGGAAAATGTGAGAGGCAGACGTGGCTAAAGAAAAAAAATCTTAAACAAACAGAAATTTTTTTTTTTTTAAAAGTTGCATCGGTTCCAAACACGTGATGATATGAAAAATAATCCTCTGAATGCTCCCGATTCTACGAGGACGCAGCAATCAATACCGAGGAAGAACACATGCAGCTCCAGAGCACTTTTACTGTGCTTCATTCACAATCCAACAAAGTGACTGTGGGAGGTAAAATACAGGGGTGAGATGTCAAAGTCCATATTTAGAGCTTCACAGTCAGGCGATTTCAACTTTTTTGGGGGATTTTTTTTGTTTTTGTTTTTGAAGAAGAACATATTTCCAAATATTAGATGTCCTTCTAGAAAGGAACGGCATGTTTTACCCAGAAAATGCATCTTGATGAGCGCTCTGCTCTGCTGCTGCTGCTGCTTTACTGGAGCAGAATTGAAAGAGATAAGAGAGCAGATGAGACGGAGGACGTGCTGTATGTCAAGACAGACGCAAACTCACAACAGGATGAGTGCTATATCGTATAGTGCCTTATGCTGAGCCTCCCCCCCCCCCACACCACCACCATTAAAAATACATTTTTAATCCACAAGTGTTGACCATAATTAATACATAGAGACAGAGAGCACCTCCATCTGCTAAGCAGGACTACGTCACGTAACAGAGGAATTCCACAGTCTTGGCGCGGCGCTAAATGCACGCTAAGCGATACGACGTGTCGCAGCAGGTGGCGGCCAGCTGTGCGTAGGTGGAGCGGGGTCTTCAGGCGCCGTGCGCACCGACGTGCAACGTGTGTGCGCGTGGCCTGAACGGACAGTGACATTCCTTCTACGTGATGGGGGGTGGGGGGGGGTGGGGGTGGGGGGGTTAAACGGGTGTCAGGTCAGTTAGTTGGAAAGGAGAAGACGTGGAGGGAGAGAGGGATTCCACCTTAGAAAGTCAAAAGCCTGGCGGGCAGCGGGAGCGCAGATTCACTGTTGAACGTCGGTGGAGACGATATTTGACTTGTTCTTTAAAATACGGTAATTATTTCCTTATTCCAGTGATTAAAGCACTGTGCATCCATAAGGCTCCAAAAAAAACTCTCGAGTCTGATCACATCCGGTTTTAAGATTTTTAAATATTCCAATAGTTGTTAAATTTTTTTTTAAATCAATTCGTTTATGCAACTATCGTTCTTCCTTCGTCTGTTTCCTGTTGTTGGCAGCACCTGGTTGTAATGCCTCACTCCCGTCAGAAGGTGGCAGTGATGCAGCTAAAAGCAGTCTCCCAGCCGCCATTGAACAACATAAGGAGAAGAAGAACAAGCTGCTTCCAAAAAAAGGTTCTACGTGGAGCTCCTTCAAAAAATAAATGAAGACGGAGGCGGTGCAAACTCTGCAGATAAAGTCTCTAATAGTCGATTATTTCAGAGCGATTTCCGAATAGTATTTTTGCCTGAAATGTCCATCCCTACTTTCAGTACTCCTCACGATGGGTAGACATGTTTTTGCTTCTTAAATGAAAGACGCTTTAAGAAGGTCTTACTGTGAAGCAGTCCAAAATTATTCCCTGAATTTTGTTTTATTCAATACATTTGACACGCTGTACAGTATAACGCAGCACTTTACATAATGATTTGGTGCCAATCTGACTGGTTGAGTCGAGGCTGCCGAGCGCCTTGAGAAATGTAAGCTGAAATGGCATCGCTATGAGGCGGACCCCCTTCCCCCCCCTTCCCCCCGCGCTCAAAGATCAATGGAGCAGTCCCTGTCCTCCTCCATGCTGCTGCTCGGGTGAATGGCCCCCGGGGTACCAGGGCTCTTTCCAGCACAGTGCGCTCGGCTGGGCCGGCCCGTGTTCACAGCTGGGACGCCATTAAGTCCCACCAAGCTGACCCATGGGACATAGATGAGAAGAAGAGGAAAAGGAAGGAAGGAGGTGGTGGTGGTGGTGGTGGTGGTGGTGGGGGGGTCATTGCTAAACCATCCATACCATGTCAGGGATGCACTAATACCAGTTTAGCTACTACAAGCAACTGGATAAAACATCTAAAGACCCAACTCGGGATTCAAAGAGTTTCCTGTGTCCAGCAGAAGACAGCAACGACCCTGAAGAAGTGAGAAACGGCCAACGTCCATTGACAACCATCAGGTCCACGGCAAAGTGTGAAATCCAGTACGCCCATCGATCCGCTAGAGAATACCGTGTCACGTTTTGCTTCACCTACAGGTGGAAACTACACACACAAATGAGCAGGGCCAAAGGTGGAGGTCATGTGACGAAATACAGACAGTGATGAAGTCAGAATCCGGAGGCGGGTCGGGGGGTGTCGGATCACCCAGGAGACCAGGTTTTGAGCACAAGAGAAAGCAATGTGGATTCCTTTTAAGATTTCCTCACCAAGTCATTTTTATGCCGGAACCCAAGTTTGAAGTTTCCAGCCATCACTTAACTTTGAGTGAAATTTTTATGGTCCTATATTATGATTACTTGGTATCCACAAGCACATAAATGTAAAGTACTTGTACTTGGTTCGGTGCATCCCTGCACTTTGGCAAACTGAAGGTTTCCGCAGCTTAAAGATTTTCATGTAAGCTTCTCGAAACAAAGAAATGCAGCTTATTCCGGTTTTTCTGTTAAACCTGCGTAAATCTGCTTCTCATACTGGGAGATAATCAGAGTGCAGCGGGGCGCTTTGCCTCTATTTCCTTGACACCCTCTCTGAACCCAGAGCCCAAACCCTTCCCTCCGGGGAGTCAAGGGTCATGATTTGGATGCTACGCCCCCACAACAAAGGAAACTCCCTCCACCCCCCCCCCCCCCCCCCCCCACACACACACACACGTCCATGGAAGAGCAGCCGTCCATTGTTGTTTACACTCGAAGGGGAAATGCAGCTACGTGAATCCACCCGTTCCAGTTCATGCAGCTTTGGCGAATATGCTTTTGATTTGTCCTGTTTTAAATCTCTTTCTGTGCTGCTGATCGCCACGGAAAATGACGACACCAAGAAAACGCAGAGAAACGCAACCCCCACGCGCCATGGCTGGTCAATCACTGCTGTCACACCCTGTCCGACTGTTGTTAGATCAGAACGAGGGATGGACGTGGTGCCCTATTAGTGCAGAACTCAGCCATACCATCGAGCTGATCCGGCGGTGCTAATCACGGTCTTCAAGCACTACGGAGACAGATCGGGTTTAATGACCTTCTTGAGAGCCAGAGGCGACACTCTGAGTGCCTTTTCTTTTTCGTCTATGCATATTCACGACACAAACAAAGAACACACAGAGTCTAAAGCCTATGGGGGCGGGGGGGGGGGGGGGCATAAGACATCAGAAGTGCTGGAGAGGCTGAGCTGAGGTGAATCACTGTTTTAACAATGAGGTTACACAATCATTCACGCAAACAGGGAGAGGCTGAGGTTGGACAAGGAGCGCGCCAATCAAAAACGACAGGTTTAAGATGGATTTTTTTTCTCAATGAGGAGGCAATGGGAGTCCGTAAATTTCCAATTCAATCAGAGTGGCTGAGATAGCTGAACAGATAATGGGGTTTTCAGCTGTTGTTGGTATGCATAATTTGACATGTTCTTTCACACTAACTAAACACAGTTAACACAACGGTGGAGTGTCCGCATCTCGTTGTGAAATCCGCTGCAATCAGAAAAATGTACAACATCGTATGAAGACGAGCTAATGTAAAAATGAAGTGCTTGTAATGATAAAATCAGAAATAATAAATATAAGACTGTATAAACTGTGTTTTAGTAGTTGCTGCAGTGCAATCAAACGACAGTAAGTACATCACGGAGAGAATATCTTTGTTTTCTAACTGTGGGAAAACACATATCTTTCCCTTAAGAGACTTTAAATAAATTCTGCCTTCCACACGCGAGCGTCACTTTTATTTCAATCACGAAAGGAAGCTCTAACATCGGTGAAGAAAGAGGGGAAGGTGTTGGAAATGCTGATGAACGACAGAAACAAAAGGTAAAAAATAAAGAAATGCAACAGAGAAAAACGGAAAGGTCCTGAAGACACGGATGCACCCGGGCGGAACACTTTTATCAGAGTATATCTGAAGGAAAAGCCTCTGAGGCAGAAAGATCGAGTGTATCAAGAGGAGTGTGTTTGCTCCTGTAATTGAATAGTGGGTCTGTGGCTTGTTTATTTATCCTGCATCATTCTCAGCCGTGGTGGTAACAAGATAAAAGCTTTCAATACGCTTGTCCGAGGTGGACTTTGACAGCGATCAGCGGTGAGGCAGGACTTCCCATCGGACAACAAGTCTTGTGCTGTGCAAATGTCTCTTAATCATCTCTAATCACATGCAGCCAAAGGTAATGAAACCGAATTAATTTTTGCATTCATCCGTCCAATTACTGAATATCTATGCAGACGACGTAGAGCAACACTACAACAGCATCTCCTGGACAATACGGAGCCCTTTCAGCAGTGACAAGGTTTCCCTGCAGCAACACATTTTATGCTAATTTCCGCGCTTCGCTGAACACGCACTGTCTAAACAGTCAAGAACAGTTAGCATCAGGAAAATATGTATTGTTGGTAGAAAACGTGTGCCGGTATACTTATGACTTCCTGGAGTCTCGCAAAAATCGAAACAATTAACTCAAACTCAAGATCAAGGGCTGTTTCAAGTAATTACTTCAGTAAGCAGAAGCCGAATCTGTGATTTTCTTTTGATGGAGTTGACACTGATAATAACACTCTGCCTGAACATTCAAATAAAAGACATTAAAGTAAACACAAGACCAGATGTTCAGATTTTTTTTTTTTCCCTCCTAAACCTTCTGTCTCTGGGCTATTTTCTGTCATTTCGTTAATCAGAGGATCGATTTGTAATCATCACAAGCCCACCAGTGAAATGTTGTGACCCCGGCGGCTTGAATAGAGTCAGAGGTCCTCGGCTGGATGGGTGTAACAGTTCATGTGACGGACGTGTGGCACAAACATGTTTGGATCACAAACCAGGAAGTGGTTTGTCAGGTCAGATGGACCTGACAGGTCAGCAGGTCCTGGTCCATCTGACTTCTCTTTTCTCTTGAAGGCCAGGCCAGACATCATGTGTATATGATGGTTGAGGTCATGTGTACATGATGTCTGGCCTGACCTCAACCAACACACACACACACACACACACACACACACACACACACAAATACAGGATAAACTCGGCCTCTGTCCTATTTTTGGGCACAGTTGTTCAGTTTTTGCCCTCTTTCTGTCCTCCAGGAGAGAAGTGAAACAGAAAAATATGACTCTTTCCCAGTAGAGAAAAGAGTCATATTTCTCAGTACGGTAGATTCAACTCGAGTTGACTCAGCTCGCCTTTTTTGGTTTTCCATTACGCAAAATTTGTGGATAGTCCCTGGTCGTTTTTCTTTTGGCGTCATCTCCATTGAGGTTACAAGCGCGCTGAATCGATGCTAAAAGGCGACATGAAAACGCTGCAGATCGCTGATTGGCCGGAGTCAGTCCTCTCCAGAATCACCATGGCGCCAGTGCCTCATTGTGTCATCATTGAGCAACAGGTGCAAGCCCGCTGTAGCTAATTGGCTGATGCTGGATTGGATCAGCAAGGAGGGAGGCTGCTGGTGATTGGTTGTCACGCTGGTGGAGGGTTGAGGTCAGGATTAGGGACGGGGACCGGTTGATTAAAAGCTTAACAATCAAGGAGAGCGGCGCACACCCAAGGATGCGTCCCTCCGGCTGATCCAACCGAGTATCAACCTTAAATAGCCAAACCACTATCGCCGCAATTGTATTTAATAATCGAATTGCTCGGTTGACCGCGACTTGCAAAACCACACCGTGTTCAATTCAGAAAGAGAGCTCTCCATGAGCGTCGCATCGGAGATGACTTCGCGGTAGTTTCACGCAGCCTCGCTACGGTAACCAGCTACTAAATCCAGAAAAGTACCAGCAAACCAAAAGCGAGTGGAGTCGGGTAGAGTATGTCCCGTGCGGCGAGAACGCGGCTGCACATTTCCGGACAGACGTGCATCCCCAAACCAATCGGCAGGCTTAAAACCGCTGCTGGCTGGACCGAGCGGTATAACAACCAGTTCACCAATCATAACACACTTCATGCTACGGTTGGCCAGCAGTATGGAGGGCGAAAGTGGTCATTCAAAACAAGGGCCAACCCTTTTGCCTTTAGAAGCGGTCGGTCAACAGTCGGGTACAGTTTTTAAGCCCTCTCGACCCCGAACTCTGCAGTTTACCCCAAATACATAAGTGTATGATTAAAAACAAAAGAATAGCTTGATTATAGTCAGGAGACAGAAATGAATAGAAAAACTCCGTGCAGATGATTTAGCTGACAGACATTCCTTTACCGACAATAGCCGTGTCCAACAAAGAGTGACAAACCTATTACGGCGCACACACACACACACACACACACACACACACACACACACACACACACACACACACACACACACACACAGACAGACAGACACAACCAGACAAAGAACAGTGAAAGATCCCAACCCCGGCTTACATTCCTTCACATTCGATGGCCCGAAGCCAAGCGAGGACTTCACCAGGATTCCCCCCACACTACAGCGAGCCAATTACAATTCCTCTGACAAAGCATGTGGTCTGGGTTAAAGGCACAAGCTTAACTGCCCGATACGATGCAGAGCGGCAGCCACACAAACATCGATTCAGCAGTTCATTTACAAAAGAATCGATTCCGCATTGCACGGCTCAAGTAAAGCTCGATTTCTGTCCTCTTAAACTCAATTCTTCGCGATTAAAACACTGCAAAAATACCAACTGTGACGCGCTTATTCGTCCCAAAGCAGAAACTAAGAGGAGAAAAACGGTTTAGTGGTCTTAAAAAAACAAGACAATCAAATTCAAATAGACTGTTTGCCCTGCTTTTACAGCACGAATAGAGGCATCTAGTTAATGCTGTTGACTGTATTAATTGATTATTCTGATATGAGTCACTTCATCAGCAGCCTGTCAATCAATAATTCAAGTACAACTCACAACTTGCCAGCCAAGCAAGGACATCCGAGACCAACGAACCACTTCTATTTCCCCGTTCCTCACCCCCTGATTGTACACACAGCACATTAATGCAGGCGAGCAGAATTAAAGCTCGACATCCCAGAAAGGCCGAGAAATGTAATGCCCTAAATAGACTGGCAGCAGCTTGAAATGGTGTCATTAGCTTTGGTGCTTTACGACGAATGGTTCTACGACGTGGGAGCGTTAACGCCTTCGACGTACATCTGGGAAATAAATGACAAAGAGACAGCAGGAGTGTGGTTCTGTCCGATAAAAAAGAAAAAAAAGAAAAAGAGAACTAAAAGTCACAGAGAGCCAGAGTGGGTTGATGGTTGCGGCGGCGGCGGCGGGGGTTTCCTGTCCCCGGAACCGACCGAACCGAGGTTGACAGCCTCCGATCACCAGCTGAGACCCACCCCTCCCCCCCCCCCCCCCGCTCCCCCGCCGCCGGCCTCCCTCTCTCCGACACCCCGCTGCGCCGACTGTAACGTCCACAACTGAAAATGGAAACTGGCAGCATGAGAAGAAGAAGAAGAAAAATCTCCCTCGCTTTGCCTCGCCGTCTCTTCCCTGATAACCGCAAACGCATAAAACCAACTCAGTTCAGCCGTCATTGGATATCTCGTAGAGCAGAAATACCCCAGAGCTCTTCGGTGCCGAAGACACGGCAGTGAAAAAAGTAAAAAGGTTCGCCGATGTTTTCGTAGACACGCGGCAGCAAAACAAAAAAAGAATTGAAGTGGACGAGAAAAAAAATTCTCTGGAGATAAAGGGAGTCTCCATCTCTCTCTTTGGATATGTAGTGTACTAAAATAGCTCAGTCATTTTAGCTCATGTAATGTACCTGTACCAAATATCATGAACATAGTGGAGAATTCAACCGCTAAAGGTTTTGGACATTTCTCCCGCAAGTTGGTGGCGACCAAAACGGAGCAAAAAGTTGAATGAATTAGCCGAGTCGTTGGGAGGTGAATGCTAATATTGCTCTGTAGCCCCATACCTTTCTGTGCAGATAGCGAAGATGTTTCCTTCCATTATAAAACTTCCCGTTGCCCTTACTTACGCAACCCAGTGTTTGCTCGCCTTTTGGCTGGTTTTGGTCTCACCCCAACTTGGGAAGGAAATCCCCGGCTCTTCATCTGCAAAACGCTGAGTTCAACCCCCAAATCTTTTCCTTCATCCTAATTAAAATGAGAGAACGGTGAAGGCGAGGGAAACCGAAGACTCGTGGTGTCGGAGGTTTGACCTTTTGCTGGCTCCTGTGTGTTTTATTCTCTGGGTTCTCAGGGACCTCCTGAATGTCCCCTGACCTCCTCGCTCAGGAGACCCGCTGCAGCAGTGAACTGAAATGCCATCTATTCTCGGCGTGATACTTGCACCGACAGAAGCCGGGCTGCAACCTTGAAAAATTAAACAGTGAAATAATAAAACATTCATGGAACCTGACATGTGTTCACAAGCGGGTCATTAGCCGTCCAACAGTTGATCCCAACCCACTTCAAAGCTGTGTGAAACAGTCCTGTCACCGACCTCTGGAGCTGCACGGGAATCACGTTGACTCCCATGGGTGCAATGCATCTATGCCAACACTGTCCCACAAGTGTGCATCCGGATCCTCTCTCTCTCTCTCTCTGACAGACACAAAGACAGCTGATTTGTCCCAATTAAAAATGAATGAAAAACTTTGCCGGGCCCAGATGAAAGCAGCATTGAGGAGATGCGCATGTTCTGCCTCCACCCCCAAACAAACTGTGTGTAGAAGTGGATGACTCTGGTGTAATACCTGCAGAGGAAGAGGAGTAACAACTGCTTTTTTTTTTTTTTTTTTTTTTTTTTACAAAGATCTCTGAAATTACAACATATAGCAAGCAATTTGGACTTCACTGATCTATGGGATATATTGTGGCGCCTAATAAATAAATGGCAGACTCTTCAAGGTGGTTGCCACTTAAGTGAAGTGGAGGACATTCAGAGAGGCATTATGGGCCACTTTTGCCATCAATAACACAAAATGGAACCTGAATCTGAAGGCAGCAGAGAGCATACTGATATTAAACGCATCAGGGACACAACACGGGAGCATAAAAATAAACCATGCTCAAGGATTATTATAGAAAAAGAGATACAACACGTCACAACGGTATTATAAACTCACTGCACAACCCCGCAGGCAAAATTACGTCCCAGTTTTGTGCGTCTATAACTGGGCTCAGACAAGAGCTCCCATATGTCCCGTGCTCCTCCACTGACCTGCTGGTAGTTCTCATCTTCGGGCTGGAAGCCGTTGTCGATGGGCTGAAACCTCAGGTTGATATGAGGGAAATTGTGCAGCCAGTGAGTCCACCAGGGCGCAATGTAATCCACCCGAGCCGAAGACATCCCTGCCGGGAGAAAAAGTTTAGGCTCCAGCCTAAATTAGCCTCTCAGTCCCGAAAGCGGGGCAGTCTGGTCCGCTGCCGGGAGATCTTAATCAAGTCTCACATCAAACAAAGGCAACAAGAAAAGCATGCTCGTGCTGTGGAAACACACGCTCGACCACACATGAGAGAAAAACAAACAAAAAAAAACAAACATGCAAGAAAGTCGCGCGCGGGCAGCAGCCTGGTTGCACAGTGAGAACCGGCGGAGGTTCTTCTCCTGAAGGCGGAACAATCACTCAGCGCCCATGTCACCGCGTCTCTGTGTGCGGACGACCCGCGGATACTATCCGCGACCCACGGCGGCTCCGAACGCACGCGGCCGCGGGGACGCGCATGGAGAGTAGGCACAGGACGCAAGGAGACGCGGGAGCGCGCGCACACACACACACACACACGCCTCCGTTAAGTGGTTCGGAAATTATAGTCCGGCAGTTCGGCTGAAGTGAAACAGTTCAATAAATACACAGAGTGACTGTGAAGTAAAGACAAAAACCTGCGCAAATGTTGGGTTGTTTGACGGTCGTTTGGAGCCTCTGCGGATTTAGCTTTTACCGCCACCTAGTGCTCAAACGCGACAATTACAAGGAGCCTGCAGCAGCGCGCGATACCTGCCCCTCACTTAGGGACGTCCAAGTCTATCACCTGGCAGCTAAAATATCTGAAGCACTAGTCAGCAACTACTTTCAATTATAGGCCTTTTTTTTTTCTCCTTGGTTCACTTGGAGGGCAACGTTTTCCATTTCCAGTTGGAAATGAATATTATGAATATTAATTAATAAATCAGAGATTATACCTAAGGGGAAGATGGACTTTCTACCCGTACTCTAATTAAGAGTGCAGTCAGAGCAGGGCATCTTTTTTGTTGCACTCCAAGGCCACCCTTTTTACTGACATTTACATGCGCATTTCGTTCGTATCTCTGGAATAGATTTGTGATTAAATCAAGTTTTTATGTACACAAAGAAAGTCAGCTCATGATTGGTCCCACTGGACTTCACACATTTGCTGCTACTTCTCGAGGACTCCATGCAAATTGCTGAATTTGATCCCTCTCAGAATTAAAATGTTCACCAGACTCGCTCGCGAATACATTCAAGCGCCTCTGCCTAATATTATGACACATTTATCAAAACGAACATCTTCTAATCCATCATCCACCATTTGTTCATCCATGCAGTGTGGAATTGATGTTTATGCACATCAGACTGAACAGTGAAACATCTAGAAAATAAAGAGTTGCAGGAATTAATGTTCAGGATATTTTAACACCTACATAAAACGCATTGGTGGAACTTAAGTTAAAATATGACATCTCGTGGAACGCTGACTAAACACCATGTTTGACTATTTTATTGACATATCCATACTCCACCCAGGATCCCGACTGGCAACGTCATTTCATTTATTCATTTAACACTTCTGCATCGTGGCACGACAGCACAGTGAACAAAGAACAGAAAATCAAGTGTTTTTTTTTCCCATTTTTTATTACAATTATGTGTACATCACGGATTTACTTCAGCTCCTTCACAGCCAGACCTGTAAAGAAAAACCCGACAGGTTAGAGAATATCTACAAAACATCACAGCAGCAAAAACAGCGGCACTCAGTTTCTGCACCGGACATGATTAAACATTTTCCTCTAAGTTTAGATCATCTTTCATTTTACACAACGCATTAATTCATCTCAAGTACTTTTGAGTACAGCGAAGTTTGAGAATCCTTTGTTGAAATGGAGAAAATTAAAATATTTGCCTTTATTACCCATCTGACAAACCTTCAGTTACCCTGACAGATGTGCCAACATTGATCCAAGATTGTAATTTGCTGTGAAACTAATAGAAACTAAAGGCACTCTGTTCCACATAACCAGATCAATACAGTCAATGAAGACTGATTGTAGTTGCAACAGCTTGGAGATCTCCACCAGAACCACATGGAACAGATTGTTTTATTTATACTCTGAAATAAAATGACTTCATCAGCTGCACAATCTTTGGACAAGATTTTTTACAGAGTTAAGGCGTATTAAAGCCATGTAGTTTGTAATCTGATAGCTGTTCCACAGCCATACTAACCACGGTTCTAAAGGATGATGAAAAACCAGAAAAGATCATAAAGAGAAGAATTTATTAATACAGCTTTTGCGGTTTAATAATTTTTTAAGAGCTCATTAAATTCATACAACGTGGACCCAGATAAGCAGCAGAAAATGGATGAATGACTTGATGGTTTTAATGAATTCAAATTTAAAATCAGCACATGCCCATTATGAGATAAGATTACTGCTACAGATCAGATGGTGCCGACACACCACATGAAACGGCCTCCCGAGGACCCGAACCGCTGTCGCAACAATCGCACTGTGATACGCTCACAACGAGCTCTTTTTTACAGCGAGCGACAGTATGTAGGAAAGACTTGCCAGGAGGACCTAAAGCTGTTCATCCTTCCTATTCAAAACACTGCAAACAAAATTCAGTTTGTGCATTTCATTCAAAGATGCAATGACCCGTGTTCCCGAGGCTCCGTAAACAAACTGAATTCATTGTCAAACATCCGCACGCCGTTTTTCGGAATACACAAAAACCTTGTTTGCATCAGTTTGAGCTCATTATTAGGACATCGACTCCCTTTAAAGTGCATTGCTGTCACTAAAGCCGTCCTCTGCAGGCAACAGAAATACACCACGTCACAACCTGCGCTTGCAGCACGTGTGCCGAGTCTTAGTTTAAATTCAAGGTTACAAAAGATCAAATTAAACCTTCAACGTGTCGCTACATCTGTCAAGACGGCTCGGTTGTTTTGTGTCGTCATTACTGACCTGGGGGCAGTGACTGCTTGAGCTTCTCGGCCTTCTCCTTGTCCGTGATGACCAGCGTGTACAGGTACCTGCTGCAGCGCACCTTGAACTTCACGTTGTCCTTGTTCTTCTTGATCTTTACGGCTGAAGGAGACAAGCGAGGCCGTGTTGAGATTCGACGCATCAACAGACGCGTTTAAACTGCGATTGTTGTTCCCAGAGTGAAATTAATGGCAACGCCGACACGTTTTCTAAAAGACACCGCAGTAACGCTTCCTTTTACACGTCAAGTTTCACTGAGGACATTTCCTGTCGACTCAAATATCCAAAACAACAAGTATTATTCAATAAGTGTTATAAGCAATATTCTACATGTATCTGAAACGATACGATTGACTGACAAATTACACCCTTTTGCTGGTTCGGTAGGACCTATAGAGCTAAATGATAACATGCAAGTCATCATCTATCGCCTCTTTAATACGCTCACATTTCAAGTGAACAGAAAAATTGTCATTTATTTTTATATCACCCTGTCCAAGCAGGTGAGACCGTATCAGACTCAGGATTAGGGGCTCTCGGTATACAACAGAGATAAAGAAAATAAATAAATAAAGATTAAAACATGCAGAAATAAATCTTTAAACATGCCAGAGTTTAGAGTCTTTCGCAAGTTATCTCTTCCGGCACATTTGAGGGTCTAACTTTTCGAAATGCTTGTAAAATTACACACAGCTGGAAGTGAAATGTATGGTTCAAATTTGCATATTTTCTTCAGTCAGTGCAAAAAAAAAAAAGTATACGTGCTGATCTGATTTAAATGTACAATACGAATAAAAATGTACACAAGTTGACTTACACTTAGCATCCTTCCTCCTTGCTGTCAGCAGGAAATCTTTGATTTCTTCAATCTTGCGAGGCTGAAAATAAACAAGAGCAGGTGCTGTATTAGATGGGAGGGAGGGGAAGGGTATTAAAAAATTCATAAGATCCCAGATTAAACAATAGGAACAGAAAAAACAAGTGATGTCAGTGGACCGGTGGAACTGGGGTTTCTGTTTTAAGGCCGAAACTCAGCACTTGGTCCCTTCGTTGTTCTCGCAAGACTGTGAATGCATCACGGGCACATCAGCCCCAGATGTTTGGACGTCTTGCAGATAAAAAAAAACAACAACAATAATAACAACCTGCATCTACGGGACAGCTGCGACCTTGACTGCTCATTTTGGAGGTCGTTCATTTCAACACGAGGTCAAATTCATTCGGCTCGTGATCACGTCTTTCGTGGCCCACGTTAGCCCGCGAGCTAAATGCTAAGTCTTATTTATTTTAATTTTTTTTTTTTTAAACGTAGCCGCGGATCATTAACTAATCAATGACGTTACAGGCACGCTCGTATCCACAAAAGCGTGTTACCGACCATGTATTTGTTTTTCTTATTACAATATTACAGGAGGAACCATCCTTACCATGTTGCCGTTTCAGCGGACCGGACGCTGAGGAAGAGAGCAGAAAGACGGGAGTCAAGTTTATAGCTTTAAAACAACGGGGAAATAATAATAAAAAAAAATGGTTATCTCATCGTGTAGCTACCGGATGGAATAATTACAAATCAGTAGCGACGAGAGTGTGATTGTTACAAACTAAGAGGATGGATGATGATTAAAAGAAGTCATTTTGTTTGTGTGGGAACGTGAAACTCACTCAGTCGGCCAGAGAGGGGATGAAAAGGGGCGGTACTTCCGGTTGAAAATTGTTTTATATTCCACTACGGCAGCTGCGGACGGACAATATTCATAGAAGAAAAGCGAACCGAGTAATGCACGTCGAAATTTGTCGAAAAGATCCCAGCCTTGCTTATTATTCGTTTGTTTAGAGACAACATTTCAAATGACTGACTTTCTTAGCCCAAACAAGTAGTTTAATTGAATCCACCTGGTCAAGAAAATAACATCATTTGACAGTAATTTCTATTTTAAAACCAGATGAATGAGCTACTAAAAGGAAAGAAAACTATTGTGAAATTACATTAATATTTTGATGTTTGTGTCCTGATAATATCGGCCGGTTGTAATATACACAGTTGATTTAAACATGCTGCATAAGGCTGAGGGCCAAGGGTGTTGGAGCGTGCTGCAGCACCCCCTGGCAGTTGGGAGAGGAACTGCACATCCACAACTCTAGAAAAAAAGGAAAGAAAAAAAAGTTACTTTTATTTTTTTTTTTTTGTTAGTTATGTTTATATTCTAAATATATCATGAATTCAGGAAGCGGGTTTTAGGTTCCAAAACTTTTTAGTCTGGGTGGAAATGATGTTTGAGTTCAGGCAGTCAGGTTAAAGGTCGGAGGTCAAAGGCAGTCACAAAATGCATGCAGCTGTAAATTAAAAATGGTAGCACAAAACCAAAAAAATTTATGAAGGCACCAAAAAGAGCAAAACCTAGTGGACCACAATCACAGAGAGCACGATACACAAAGTGCCTCGGTGAGCTGTTCCCCAGTAAGAGAGCAGGGAGCTGACACGTGTTGCGCTAGAGGAAACTGAAGCCAGCTGCTAATTTAAGTTTATTTACGGATATTGATGAGCACAGGATCCAGGGACGAACCAGCAAACACTAACTCACAGTCGGCTGGCACGCGCCACGGGACTGTGCAAAAACTCAGTCTTTTATTTCCGGACCTCAGACACGCAAAGCTCCACACAAAAAAAATACAAAACAAAACAAAAACAACCAGCATCTGAGAGGGACTATACCCTGAATGCAACTGAGAGGAGAGGACACCATTCTCAGGAGGTTCATCCACCTGCAGCTCTTCTCAAGGTAAACTATGAGTTTTAATTCACTTTCTGATGCCAGGCTCGGCCTTCATGAATATTTGCAAAATGTTGAAGGCTTTTTTTTTGGGGGGGGGGGGTCTGTCTCAATTTATGCCGTACGAGTGGAGTCTTTTCCAAATGATGCTTTAATGAGGTAAACAGTGCAGCGTTTGAGAGTCTGTATGTGAGAGCTGGTAGTGGCTCGTGTGGAGGCTGTAAGTGTGTGTGTGTGTGTGTGTGTGTGTAAACTGTGTACTGTGTGTAACAGAGAGACACTTTGTAACATGTTTCGAGTGGTGTTGATTGTTGAAGGCCGACTTACTAACACATTTCCAGGCTATGAAGATTAACATCCTCCATTTTCAAATCCTAAATAAAAGTACAGGTTTTTCAAATTAGTGTAAACAAAATCTACAGCTTTTATTTTTGAATAAAAATGGTCACAATAAAGACACGACGGCCATCATTAAGTAGCATGACTTTGTTTGTGCTGCACTTGTGTGTCTCTTAAAGAGGTGCGTGTCTGCAAAACTAAACTTTTTACCCGCAAGGTGTTTTTTTTTTCCCTAATAGCTTATTGAATTGTTTTTTTTTATTTTCTGCCTCATAGCCTATTTCAAATGATCTGAACAATAAAGACATACCCTAAACCGTGACCAGTAAACCAAACAGGGTGGATTCTTTTTTTTTTTTTATACTTGAACTATTCAACACCTACTTTAAATGCAGTTTCATTGACTTCGCCACGCTGCCAGAATGTAATTCTGCTGGAAAAACAAAGTAAATCACTGTTTTGATTAAAAGAAGAATTTATGCTTTTACTACAAACATCGTAATTTCAGATATAGAGAATCCAAACAAATATCAAAATCAGCCTTAAAAAAAACACTATATGTAATTGTGTGTATTGGTAAATTTGAAAACTCCCGTTCAGGTCTATAAACTCAACAAAATAGAATAAAAAAATACAGTGGCCTTGATCTCATTGGCCTTAAATAGCTTGCCCTGGGTAATATGGAGAAACAGGATGACAATATTGAATGAACACAAACTAAAAGGTGATTTGAAGGACATAAAAGAAACGTATGAAGCAGAAATGGAACCTCCTGAACAGCACATTAACCAGCTATTTTTTTTCTTCAAATATCACTCGCAATAAGAAGCTGTACCGCTGACCTGGTTCAAAGGTCAAGAATAGCTCCTCCCATAGAGACAAATCAAACTTATTTCATAGCTTGACACTTCTGAACATGAGACTTTGCCAAAGAAATTAATCCTTTTATAGTCAGAAAGTCAAGGATGAAAATAAACTTCATGTTGTAATTAAATGCTTTTGATTTTTCTTTTAATGGATTACATTCAGTCAGTGCTCCAGGTTTATCTTACAGTCGAAGGTTAAGCTGACTCGGAGTGAGGCAACATTGCCGTTTCTCAAGAAAAAGAAGATAAGCAGCCAAATGAGGCTGTGTTTAATCCAATTAAAAGTGTCCTTTCACTGGCGAAATAGTTAATGTGCTTCAAATTAAGTTCTGAATGTTCTGCCTCGATCTATTTATCTGCTCCAATCCGTCTCCTCGTCTTTTTCTCTAAAAGTGAAGAGGATATGGGGAAAAGGTATTTTTTTCTCAAATGACCTTTGCAAACAGGCAACAGTCATCTCACCCTCATAAAGCAGAGGTCTCGGATATAATATGTTTTTTCGAAACTGTGGTTCACGGCCAAGTGTTGAGCTGTGGGCGAACTTCAACTGCAGTGCAATTTCCGTGATCGTTGCTTCGGAGATTAAAAAAGATTTAGAGCAGAATCACATGTATATGCTACGATTTGTTTCCTGCAGAACTTCTACTATATGTTGGGCTTCTGTTGTTTATATTGCGGCAGGTGTTTCTTCAACTAACTGTAAATCACGGTTTCTCATTTCACAAAAAAGAAAAAGGATTTGTTTGAGACACCTCCGAGACTACAACCAACCTGCTGAGTTATGAGTTCAATTATCTTTTTACAGTCAAGACAGATAAATCTAGAGGGTGCCAGAGTAATAAGACTTTAAGTATATAAGTGGTTTGCACGGAAGAAAACTCTCATCTATTATCCCCACAACCTGACAAAAATAATTCTGTGTATTTCTGCAGCTGTGGAGCTCACTTGATGGGCCAATCCTGTTAGATAGTCAGTTATGAAACACATTTCTTCTCAGCGGGCATCAATTTGCTTTCTTCTGGTAATATTTGCTGTTTTTATATCATTATACATATGCTTTATTTTAGAGGAAATGCTGCTGGTTTCTAAAATAGCAATGTAGTACAGCAATACAGATTCCCCATAGATGTCTGCTGTGGAACTTTAATGAGCCCCTTTGGCTGAATCCTGTTTTAGTATTCAAGTTTCAAACACGATGGTCTTTGTCAATAATTTAGCTCGGCGCAAGCCAAGCACATTCGGTCATTGAGGCTTGAGTGACACTTCAGACTGTTTCCATGGAGATCCACTTTGACACGGCGTTAATTCACAAAGACAGGAAACACCACAGCAGCCGTTTTTAATTAACCTACTATCTCGCTGTCTGCCTGTGTTCACAGGCCGTATCCCCCCAGATACTCAATCAGCGCTTGTACTTTTGGCCACGTTACACTCAGGATTTTACAATTTTCAGCAGCCTCGTGTCAGTCAAGGTTAAAGATAGAGTGTGGTTTATTTCAGTAGCCATTTAGGGTTTTGGAGAGGGCCCTCAGTGAGGCTGCAATCACCTGCAGCCCAGTCAGGTGACAGAATGTGAACATTGTATGTTTTTGTCCCGTCATTCCTTTTTAGCTTTCTCGTGCTCGTTTACAGTCTTGAACCATTTTCCTCTCCAGAACAGGGACTAAAATGAATGGTTTATCTCAGCAAGGCTTTTATACTTCTTGCTGCTTAGAAGATTATACTTTCATTTTGTTTTTTTTCAGAGCGGCATTCAGTCACAACGCTCTTTGGCATAGACGAGGAGATGTGAGACTGCAAGACTAAAAGCTTCATTCAAAGGGATGCTGCATTTTCACTCCTTTCTTAAGTATCATAAAAGATGTCCTTGTCCACTGTTGAGGTTCTGTTGTACAGACATGTATTAAATTCAATATAATACAAATTATTTCCGACGTTATTCAATCCAAAATCAGTCAATCAACTTGGTGAATATGTTCACTGTTGTGTTGGAATTATTTTTCTTGTTGCACAGGTCCTGCTGCTGTATATATGAAGATAATATCATTTCTTAAAAACTCAGAAATGAACAAAATACTTAGTATTATACACACTAGGGAACCATTCATGCTTTATCTGTGCTACATGGGCAATGCACAAACAAATGTGGTCATTCACAGGCAAATACATTATTTGTTAGACCTCCTATGAACCCCTTGAATAGCAGAAAATCAAGACTTCTTTTGGAGCAGTGTGCTCTGAGATTTGCTGTCGACACCAATTACAGATATAAGAGCAGAAGTAAATTCATTGTATTTAACTGTATTCTACAGTTCCCATCTCTGAAGCCTCTGAAGTAGTGCACACTTCACGCATCATCAGTTCAAAATAATGAGCAATTCTTATAAAATTAGAAAAAGTAATTAAGTATCAAGCTGATAAAACTCCATTAAATTTACTTTTTTAACTGATAATAGAGTATATTTTCCTGTATGAGCATGATGTGCGTACTTCATTTTATTAATTCCTGTGTGATTATATATCAATTTTTTTTTTTATCAATTTTTATTGCACCTTTTATTGTTATTTATTATCCTCCCTGAATGTCCATATCTGCCGGGGGTGGATTTAATACAGTAAGGGTACACAGGGATGATCAGTTTAGCCTCAGAGATTACAACCAATGACCATGCTCAGTTTAACTAAAGCTCTTTTGCACCAGTATGATCTTTATTCCATTTGCTTGCACAGCAACAAACATGATCCTCTGTGCCAAGACCCCTGACTCTGTTTTTTTTCACCTGCAGTTCTGCTTCTTTGACAGTAGAGGGCACCGAGTAATTATTAATAAGGCTTCGAGCGGCGTCTCATGCTCACTGATAACATTGGGAGACGCTGTGTATCAAGGAATCTTCCCGACATCTCTCTGCTTAGAAAGGGGAGTGATTCCAGGGCTGATTGTGACTTTCTGTTCACTCTTTTTTTTTTTTAAATTGTTTTATTTTTTAAGTATTTATACAAACACCCTTGATTGTATAAGATGGCAAATGAATAGACTTTACCACCACCTGACCTCAAGGCTGATGCCTCAAAAAAAAAAATCCTCTGTAACATTGGATATTTTTAAGGACTCTGCTCATTAATACATTGAAATTCTGATTGTGCTGCCTTGTATCTCACTTTCTTATGAACCTTTGGCAATGTGAACTTTCTCTCTGCCTTTAAAAAAAATATACATATCATTTGTACTCACAAATTACTATCTCACATCCAAAGAAAGATGGATTCAATGAGGCTGCCCAGGGCTACTATTAATGTATTTACACAGCAGTGTGCGTTTGTGAATTCATTTTGCATTGAAAATTCATTTGAAGTGCTTTATTTTTTTTAATTTTTTTTATTTTTTGGACACACCTGGTATTAAAATAGCTCCATGAAATTATAATCCCCTTTTTTTGTGTATAGGTAGTAATTGGAATAAAAATGTGTACCTTCAGGCTACGGGATAATCGTACTTTGGTAACTACGCGCTGGCTTATTAAAAAGGCATAGTAGGGTGACAGGAAAAAAAGGAAAGAAAAAAAGATCTTAACTCGGAGATCCTTTTTAACTGTAACAGACATAAAGCGTGGATGATGGAATTGCAGGAGGTTCACCGCAGACATTGTAGGTAATGATACACATCATTTCTGCCTGCAGGCCTGTATGGGCGAGAGCAGAAGCAGCTCTACCTGAGAGCTAATGAGTAATGCGGCAGCGGGGTCGCCTATTAATCACATTTAGATCTACTGTATGTTTGAGACACGACGAGAGATTCCCCGAAATAGTTTACCGCAGCATCATTATTGGATTTATTTCGACCATCAAGTCAGTAGAAGGTGTTAAATGCACGTTTATCATGAATACAGTGTAAACTAGTGCAGAGGTGGCGGGGTCCATTTTTGTGATTTAAGAGATACAAAATGTTGTTATTCACTGCAGAAAACGAGCCACAGTGATAATGTGCAATGAAATATAAAGTCTTAAAAGTTCATTTAAAATGTGGACTCCTGTCATGGAAGGTACTTGTAAGTACATCTGTCATTAGGAATTCAAGAAGAGAGTACTTCCTCTCTACCGCAATGCTCCCCTTAATCTCCATGATTATCGATCACATTGATTTGTCAAGTATTGATCCCCTTTTCCGGCAGCCTTATCAGAGGCAAATTTAAAGTACATCTGGAGATGAGGGGAGATTATTAGAGAGTCTGAGGTTTTACTCTGACTGAATCTCAATGCGAATGTGCTTCGACTTAGCCAGAAACTTGTTCAGAAAGTTTACTTGGAAGTTCTCATTTATCATCTTCAAAGACCAAACGTGTCACTGCGAACGGCTGTCTGAGGAATCAGTGTGGCTTTTTTTTTTTGTCATGACTCAGAAGCCATTCACGGCGGCTCAGTCCGAAAAACCAGGGCACAGAGGTGAATAGGGAGGAGGAGGAGGAGGAAGAAGAGGAAGAAGAGGAAGAAGAGGAGGAAGAGGAGGAAGAGGAAGAGTCCCAGAATGAGCCAGCATGGTGTTTAAATACTGCTCGGAGAACTAATGGAGATGATGTCACAGTCACTTTAAAGGCTGACCCTGACATTGAAGGTCGCAGCGGATGTTTTGCACGAGGTTAAAGAGGGATCCAGAGATCCACATATGTCACTTATTCCTTCCAGTCAACACGGCCATCACCCGTTCCTCGCCTCAGGGCACTCTTCCTCTCTCTCCACCGTGCGAGGGCCTTGGGGCTGACCAACAGGACCGCCATCCCCATGAATTATGCTAAGAGACTCTGAGATCATGGATGAATGTTAGGTTGAACCTCCACAGAAGACTTGAGAGCAGAAAGAAAAGATGCCTATGGAAGCGAGTGAAAGGAAGGTCAAGAAGGCAGGGAAAGACTTAAGCCAGCTGATGATGTCACCAGCGACTGAGCAAGTTAAGTCACAAGTAGGCAGTTTTAGAATGGAAGGTACGATAGTTCGCATGTTTTTCTGCTCATTAGAAAAGATACCAACTTCTTTTAATGATGGAACTGCTTTAGAAGAAGACTGAAGAAACTGACAAAACGGGGGAGATCTCCTGGCATAAATTTCCATAAACTCTCTGGTTATTCCATTGAAGCACCCACTTTTGGACCCTCATCTTTTTATATTAATTTTATATTTTCCACATTGTTCATTACTTATAAACATGCAAATGTATCAAACAATTTACCATCATTATCATCATTTATGTTTTAAGAAGTTATAAATCACATGCAGCTACAAAAAAAACCCTGAAAGTACGTTGAGTCGCTGCCATAGAGATGTTACATCGCCTTGTTGAGTTGCTTTGGTGTCAACTAGGTTTGAGAATGTTACAGACTGGAGAACTGAGAGAAGCTGCAGGTTTCAGAGGCTCTTGCTGCAAATTTGTGGTCTGAAGTTGAATGTGTTATCACTACACACGTCAACATGCTGATATTGTATATATGGGAGCAAAATTCAGATCTGTTTCTTGGTGCTTTGGACAAAAAAAGTGTATAAAAAGTTCAGAGTTGCAGGTAAACAAGGCAAATAGCTGCTGCAGCCTCTTTTACTCTGGACACAGAATCTGAAAATAATGTCTTTTCTATTTTATGAAGTAAAGAGAGAAAATACAATGAAAGAATACTTTCTCTATACACTATAGAGAATTAATACAAAATGAAAAAAGAATAACAAAGGGACTGAAGCTGACTTTTATCTCTCTCTCTTCTTCTTATTTGGAATTTTCAAGAATGTTTCAATCCTTTTAAACTGAACTCGCTCTTGATATGTTTTACTCCTGCCTCAATTTTCATCCTTTTGATCTTTAAAACCCTGAAAAAAACACCAGATCATTAAATTTGAATTGTATTTATGCAGATAGGTTATTTCAATTTGAATGTCTCTTGGCTTTCATTTACAATAAAAACAATATACCGTGTTACTATACTGTTATTATTATACAATTCTCCAACATTTACCATAACTAATGCATTGAAAGAGTCTTAAAACAGGGTGGAGCAGGTGCAGGAGAAGAGAGAAAGGCTCTCGGTTGCAAACTTGAAATCCCATTGTCTTCCTGTATTTCTCACGGACGGACAAACTCCACATTAGCACGATGTCACCGCGCTGCGCCGGGTGTGTGACCCCGGTGCACTACAGTGACAACGCTTACTACTTTCTCTCAGGGAGTTTTGTTCAGGCCTGAACGTACGACAGAATCCGGTACGTCATGTGCGAGTAGTTCTCTCCGACTGTCCTCTGTCCGAGAGACCTCCCTCACCTGCCATTCGGGGTCTGTACAGCCATCAATTTCCACTTGCTCCCCTCCAGGCCGCACGCACACGCACACACACACACACACACACACACACACACACACACACACACACACACACACACACACACACACACACACACACACACACACACACACGCTTCCACACACCTGCCAGCCTGCAGTGCCAGTGCCAGGATGTCTGTCGTCCCTCATGCCCTCAGTCAGATTGCCCCGCTCTGCACCCACACTGTCAGTCTTGGCTGACAGCGAGTCTGTATCAGCCAGCTAACATTTCCTGGCCTCTATTTGCTCAGCATGGGCCGAGCTGTTGAGTGTACACTACACTGACACCTCTTAGCGTCGGTGCAGCTTACTAATGCGGTCATTAAGATGACTAATTTCACTGGGTTTGTGAATTGGCTTTTGAGGCAAAAATGTCACTTGGTTACACATAAACGGAGTAAAGCTTGATGTATGTTCTGTACGTTCAGGGTGTGGTTATCGACGTATGTGTTTGGTAGTTGCTACGGCCATTTAAAGTTTCTGATGCAGGGGAAGTTTGTTGATTATACAGCGTAATTATTCCCAAAATATGATGTGTTTGGCTACCACTTGTGGTAGGCAAGAGCACTGCAATGTAACTGGCCCAAGTCCAAAAAGTTTCATTTCATTTTATTAAAGATATCTGTGATTAAATATACATCACATGACAATGATGTAAAAAAAGTTTTTATAATATATATGTAATTTAGAATAAAATGTGTGCTTTGTAGGGTGGCACTTATGTTAGCTTGCACAGTTGGACTTGGACTCTTTATTTGTTGATAAAAGCCAACAAAATGAGTCAACTTTTGTAATGGCTCACGGTTGCGAGAGACATATTGCCGGTATCTGCAGTAGGAAGTGATACTTGTGATATTTGGGTTATGGTACCTGATCTGAAAAGTTTGGAAACCTCTGGTGCAGATAGTGCGATGGACATTAAAGTAAGCCAGAGTAATCTGCTGCTTTTCAGTTACACACGTCAAGCAAAGACATCTCCACCACATCACTAATGCTCACCACAATCACCACTGTCTTTACATGAAAGTACAGGTAGTGAATGCTCGGCAATGGTCTGCTCATCACTCATGAGGCTACCTCCCGAAGCAATGTGGACGTAACTGCAGGTCTTTAAGTTCATTGCCGGGACCTGGTTTCAGCTGGAGAATGTAATTAAAATTAGATACATCCTAATCATGTGCTACACAATGAATGAAAGCCCAATCTATAGATTCCTGCTGCAGGACTGTGGTTCACCACCTGCAGAAATCTGGCTCTAATGTGAGAAATTAGCAGCATACTGACATTTCCTGAGAGATTTGCTTCTTTTGTTCAAATTTATTTCCACAGGTTCTACTTAGCACTTCTATCTTTCAGATGAATATTGCACTTTCGTGAAGCTGGCCAGACACAAACCCAGTCAATGATAAACCTACTGACGTGATCAATAATCAATCAAGAAAAATATACACAGACTGTTTTAACAGGCTGGTTAGTACTCCCTGTGCCCCTTGAACAAAATCGGATTTCATTATAATTCAGATGTAACCTATCATACTTAAAGCAATGCAAATAAGTAACTGCGAAGAGCTGTTGTGTTAAAAATAGACAATCGTCTTTCTGAGTTTGTTACTATAACTACTGTATACAAATGATGCATGCAGCACGTAATGATGTGTGTTAAACCAAATATCACACCCTCCCATGCTTCTTTGTCAATACCTGGAACTAGTATGGCCATAACATTGATTCCATTAGGTTAATCAGTATATTCCATGTCTGCATAATGTCTATCTTATTCGCTGTTCTCATTACCGTTGCCTCATTACTTCCTCTAATACCATGTACCTTCCAGCTGCTCTTTGTCAGTGGTAATTAGGTGATGATCTGTACCAAAAGATATTAAGATGAATTCTAGGGGCAACGGGTGGTATTATAGAGTGAGATAAGTCCTTTTTCAAATGCCCTGATTAAGCTGTGAAATGGCCACTGGGCACTTTGGGAAGATGGGGCTGAGAATCTATTTTCAAATGCCAAAAACAGTTCACTCGCACTTGCCATTTTGTACATAGTGAATATTGCTGCTGCAGTGTATTGCTTTATGGAGGTATATTGACATCTTTCACTTTCCACCGACTCCCCCTCGCGTCATTGAATATTTATTCAATCTCTCCACCAACATACCGTTATAGTTAGATGAGATATTTATGATCTCCAAAACAAAAGGGATCTATTTATCCATTCTAGAACTGTTCTCTCGCTGACTGCCAATGCGGGCGTGTAAACACATTTCTTTCTTGGTGACAGTCGCAGAGAAACTACTTAAAGAACAGCTTAAAAATGAGAAATGTGCAACTTCAGTCCCTTCTGACACCCTTTGAAATTGACATTAACATATTTGTAGCATTTGTAAATGCAGACATCCTTAATACCAGATCTGAGTAACCGTTTCGAGACAGTACATCACCTTAACATTCCGTGACGATGTCTTTAAAGAGTGATAACAGTTTTGTTTTTTTTCCCATTACTGGCCTCATCATGACCTCCTAGCATTGAATTATTTTCTCTATAGCAATGGAGATGAGGATTGACCGCAAACACTCCTCTACACCCACACGGGTTAATAGTGCCAAGTGGACATCACAGAAAGTATTTAACTTCATTTTAAAAACAAAGAGAAAAATATGTATGCAGTGCATCATCTGATATCTCTTTTTCTTAATAAAAATTTATACTTTGGACGGATAGACAGAGTTTAATCAAGTGGTGTGAACCCAGTTAAAACTGATCCCTGTACTGCTGCTCTTTTTTTTTTCCGAAGTACATCCATTGCATATCTGTCTGTCCAGACGGAGGGATCCCTTCTAAGGCTGGGTGTCATCCAATACCTCTACTGGTACTGATACCTTGACTTCAGTACTGTTTCCTGAACGAAACTATACCTGTTTTATAAAATCCATTTTAAGAAAAAGACAATTACTTCAGAAGTTGCGGTACAAATGTTTAGTTTTCATACAATTTAGAGGGGGGAGAGTGTAACCTAATTTGAACCCAAGTGATTATATCTAGATAGTTGTGCCACCCAAGCAAAGCCTTTGTATGATAAATGCTGTGACTTTGACGTTATTAAGATTTACCCGTGTGCAAGTTATGCGTTTTAAAACGAAAGCATGTAGCCTCAGTATTGAACTTTTGTACCGAATGACAAGACATGTTTTAAGACTAGATAGTTCTGAAACAATTCAGTTGGTGCCATAAAAGTATAGAAGCTCGGTACCCGGCCCGATTCTCTCCCTTGTTGCTCTTCCTGAGTTTTCTTCCAATATTTCCTCCGATAAATATTCACATTTATAAATCCAAGGGTTTTAGGTTAGAGGGTCGTCATATGCTGTGCTGAACAGTTTCATGAATTTTTGATTACTGCATTGAACTCATTAAATTCTTCATAGAGTTTAACGAACACTTTTGATCTATCAAGACATCATTGTTGCATTACCTATGGTATCTGCAAAATATTTGAAGAAACTGAGAATTTTCAGCATTATATTTTCAATTCTTTGTGCCCACGGACTCGGAATCAATTTGACGATCAATACCAGTTTTTCATCCCGGCTGTCCTCTTCTGTCCAGTTTTGTAAAGTTGGTGTTCATAAATATAAATTGTATAGTTACAAATCATGGGATGTAACATACTCTTTGGAATATGCACCACACACTGTATTTTGAAATGTAGTAGGCCTCCCTTTAAAGTGCAAGGCAGGGATAACTATAACTTCTCATGGAGAGGAGTGGTGTTGTGTTAGAACAGCAACTCTTGCAGGAGAGATCAAAGAGAATAATATTAAAAGGAAATATTGGAGGTCTCTCTGGAAAAATTAGGTCAACCTACCAACTTATTTAATAGGTTTCAGAGGGAAAAAGGCAGCTATAAAATGTGTATTTAAAAGTGAAAGCGATTAAATTACATATCGAACAACAAAGAAAACAATTAAATGAGAATATTTCAATCATTTAGTTATGTAGATAGTTTCATTGCATATAAGGAGTCATTTTGCTGAGTTTATTTTGTCTTTTAGATTCCTATCTTTACACATAAATCAGAGACGCTTCTGTCTAGAAATTGAGCAAGAAGTAGTAGTTTGATGTGGCAGAAAAAGGCTGTGCTCTGCTCTCCAAGAATCTCAGCAGCAAAATATGAGAACTAGACTGCCCTTAACAAGCACACACATGAATATTAAATGTTAATAACTTCAAATATTTGGCACATAAGGGGAAGTTTGGGGGTGAGAAAACAGTATTAGCGTGATGAGCATATTGGCTGAGTAACTATGATTGGACTTTAAAACAGCCATTTAATGAGTTACTATTGAGACAAACAAAAGAGTCCAGTCAGCATCTGAACTAAGGTACAACACACACCAGCCACTTGACGTTACCAATGTGTGTATTACGTTTTGCTTTATGGCCGCTGCGAGAGCCACCTTGAATTCAACTTCAAAACTTCTTGACAGGAAACTACGTCCATTGTTTCGATTCATTCTATGGACCTTCTTGTAGTCATTCTTTTAGCCTGGTTTTGTGTTCCCTTCATTACCTCGCCTCTTCAGACTAGCCCCTCCTACCTGCTCTGCTTTTCCACATTTCCTTCTCTCTCACCTGTTCCCACTCTGCCAATCGACCCTGCTGAATTTATACCTCCAGTTCACTGCAACTCCCTCCTCAGGTCATCAACTCATTAAAAACTTTCACCGTTAGTGTCTGTTTTTGGAATCCATTTGTTATCTGGAAACTTTTGTTCCAGTGCTCTGAGCTGGATTTCCCTGCATGATTTGTGTATCTCGAACCTTTTCCTTTTGAGGTCGTTAAATTTTGTGATAGTTTTTTAACTTCACTTTGTTTCGTGCACTTCGGTCTTTTTACTGTAAACTGTGGACTGTACACCACTACTCTGTGTTGCCTTTTACTTTTTGACCCATTCAGTGCAATAAAGCCGATTTGGATTTGTCTGAGAGGTTGGACAGATTAGCATCATTACATAGTTAATCAGGCCGATTAACGGACTGTTTTCTACCAAAGCATCCCAGCCAACTGTCTTTTTACCAGCAGCATTTTTTTGATTGAATTAGTCAGACACGGCTGGCGTATTTGCCTTTGAGTGGGTGAAACCTCTGTAGATGGATCTTTCGAGCAATATGGGTCGGGCTATGCTTCAGTCAGAGCTAGTTTGATCGATGTGTTGACCGGAAATCAAAAGTTTTTGCGAATGGCTACTCTGGAAAGCATAATTAACAGACAGTCGTCAGAGATAAGGAGCGGTGGTAACATTTAAATATGGACACAATAGAGCTCACTTTCACAAATTCTTTCCCAGAAGTCATTTGTAGTGTTGCCCTTGGTTCTTCATATGAAAATTGACAGAAATAGTTTTGGAGAGAGAAGTTCTGGCTACAGTGGGCCAATTATTGCATAAAATGGGTGTAAATGTCAGATTGACGGGTTTTGGAAAGTTACAAAAATCGGTCGGACGCAGATGCATGTTTGCCATTCACCCACACCCGCTCCTTTATGTGGAACTCAACTCCACAGAGTAACTGTGACAAGTGCGTGAGTCCCACATGAATTATGGATGATCCCACAGGGCAAACACTGGGCCAAAAAGCTGTTAGGCCCTGCGGCCCTCTATGTGTGACATCCCTCACTCCATACAAATTCACTTCTAGCCAAAACTGACATTGGGTTGTCCTTCATAATCCAAAGTTAAGGTCACAGTCTTCACGGTTATCATTAGGGTGTGCATAACTTTGGGAGAGTCTCGGTTTTATCACTTTTGACACGCATGCCTATTCCAAAGCACCAGAACATCAAAATCTAGTTTTTTTTATATATATATATATTTAAAAAAGTTGGGAAATGTGTGATTTAAACAGCTGAAAAAACTGTACTGTGAGTTAATTTTCTCTCAGATTGTCTGGACAATTTGGATTTCATTTTCATTATCCTCACATTAGTCCCCCTGAGCTTCATAAAATTGGATTGACAGTGATCCATTCCCGCTTCTCTGCTCTGCTAATAATATATCACTGCTCTACTGTAATCTTGTGTCAGAGGAGCATTTTACATTCCCGTGCTGCCTTTAGTTGGTGCCTACGTAGTCTTTTTTACTTTCTGAGAATGTAATAAAAGATACCATTGAACCGGTTAAATGTTTTCAGCGTGCTCAAGCAACACCGTGGACCGAGGATCCTGGCCTTTTCCCAAACCATTACGCTATCACTTTAATGGTTGTGAGGAATTGGCAAATGCTCAGAGCAAATGTGACTCGCTTTCAGCTGCCTCCTCACACACGATGCCAAGTCTCTGCAAGCTGCGTTTTTAGATACACAAGTTTTTCACTAACAAGAGTTGACACCTAAACCGGTGCCTCTTTCAGGCTTTTTTAAAAAAAAATTTTTTTACTCCATTATATCCACAATGACATGAGTGAATGAGCACAGCATTTGTTTGTAAGAGGAGGAAATGATAGATTAGGAGAGCAGGACGAGGCAGGGGAAGCCTCTGAGCCGTAGCAGTACGATTAATTCCCTTATTAGTTACTCTCTGCAGTGATGCTACACCATGAAAGTCTAATACCATCTTTTTATGGATTTGACTCAATTTAAATTGCCTCATCCTACTCTCAGCCAAACGATCACAATGACTCTATGTTTCTCGATCCCTTTTTATTTTTTATTCTGGTAGTTTCTGAAGAACTGATGAAAAGATTTTAGACTGGTGAAGGAACACGCTATTATAAATGAACCCTCCTCAACCCAAACAGAGGCACATGCCAACGGGAAAACAATAATACTATGTGCTTGGAAAGATCATTAAGGCAATGGGAGAAGTTTCTTTACAAGTAAAGCAGTTGGATGTAGAGATTTTCAAGGTGATTAAAAAGCCATTAGTGGAATGACTTGCAGGTAATTCACAAGGTAGTCATTCACCACCCAGTTAGAAACCAGGAAGGGCTCAGACTGACGAAATGACTGTTATTAGATGAAGATATTATACCAAATTGCCCAAGTGAGAAAGCTCCCCCACAATCTCCTGTCTATGAGCTAAATCACTGTCATTTGGAAAGATGGGCTTTCATTTTTTTCCCTGGCATTTTCTCATCAAATAGGAGGATCCTGGGAAAATCTCAAACTTACATGACAGGGAATTTTGAAGAAAGACTGAATGAAAATAAACAATTAAGTCACAGGTTGCCATTGCCACAGAATTTAAACATAAAACAGCAAACAAGTTTCATTTCCAAGAGAGTGGACAGCTGTTGATCTTGCATATAAACATATACATTATCATCTTTTCAAATATCCAAATAAAAAAAAAATAAAAAAACATTTCTCATGCAGCAGAAACTATTACTGAACTCTGGGAAACAATTATTCTGTTGTCTTTCAGGAGTGCTTATTGAATTGTACACAGAATATGATTTGCTAATGTATATTTGTACTCTACATTGACCACAAACCCTGCTTCTATTTCCAATCATAATCATGATGTAAATCTATTTCTATTCATGGCTTATTGGCTTCCATCCTTCATTCCAAGCTCCATTATTTTTTGATGATTGCTTCTTGGTGTTTGAGGGTGAGTTCACCAGACGATTTGTGCACCAAAATTCAACAAAGGGATGGAAAGTTGGTCCACAAAACCCAAGTAAAGCTCGGCATTCAAATGTAGTGGTATTGTAACGTCGTGTCTATATTTCCCCGATCTGCCCGCATCAGCATTTCCCTTCAATGTTTCCCCTGTGCCTCAGCTCAGAAAATCTCTATTTCCTGTCTTCCCACTGTATAACCCCATCTTTTCATCTGACCTGTTTATTCCAATCAAGATTTTCTCAAAATGCTCTTTACCTGGAAAATTTCAGGAAGTTTTACTGGACTCTCTTTGCCTAATTGCATGAATTCACAGTGATTGGCAATTTCTTTTCTTTTTTATTAATATCTTTATCAAATCTCGAGGGCAGTTTCTCTATGTTGTTTTACGCAAACAAATTGGAGGGGAGATCTGTTAACATTCACAAGATGTGCTTTTGTAAATCACTTCCAGACATCCATTTTGGTATAGAGTTCAGTGGCTTGGAGGTTCAGTCTCCCAACCTTTAGCTTAGCTTATCTTTTAAGTTGGTCTTATCCTTGTATTGTTGCCAGGTACCTCCTCTGGGCATGGATAACACGAACCTGGCCACAGAGGTTGGAAGTGTGTTGTTCACAAAAAAAAAAAATGGAGATATTATTCTTCAGACAAGTCGAGTCTAACTTGGAAGTGCTTCTCATGTCAGGGCATCTGGCTCATAAAGATTATTTACTGTACACATCTGAAATATAAACTTCCCATCCAGTGATCCTCTTATATTTTGTTAGTTTTGAAGCTGGAAAAATAACTTTATCCGCACGGTGTGCGAACAACAGGCAGTACATACTACCTTTTTCAGATCTTGGTTGAAGCCTATTATGCTTATAGTGTGTGACCTATCTTATGGTTTCTCCAGTTCATCAAATATTCAAATAGATATCAAATATATTACGTTAGACACATTTTAGACACAAGCTGTCATATTTGTAATCTTCAGAAACTTTGGGCATTTTATCATAATGTTTTGATGCTCATTTTGCGATATGTAGCCTTTTTTCTCCCCCTGATGAAACACCGGAGAAAATACTTAACCCTCCTGTTGTCCGAGGGTCAAACAATATTTTTATAGGAGGCTGTGAGGGTTTCTTTAAAGACACCCTCACAGCCCCCTTGTCACCAATGAACCCAAAAAATATAGAAATAAAATAGAACTTGGTTGAACACAGCTGCGGGCCATTTTGACCGTAGGACAACGGGAGGGTTAACACAAAGACTCTGCATATGTGTGTTGTAATCATGTTATCCAACTGTAATGAAAGATAGGTCTTCATATTGCTCATGCTTGTATACAGGCTGAACTTAAAGATTTTGTTTTTATTTCAAACTTGGGTCCTTTCCTTGTAGCTGTTTTCATGACTATGGGTCATCAATAATTTTCTGTGGTGGCACAGTTTCTTTAATTCAGCAGCTGCGCCAACCTAAAACTGGCTGGTTCCACTGGAGGCTTCTCCTGCAGAACCCATCAGCTAACAAGCCGCTGCGCGGCATCAGAGAGCTTCACCCCGATGGAAAATCTGAAGCAACCAATTAGAGAGCAGCCTCGGGTCACTTGTTTACCAAAAGTTAAAGGACCAACATACACACTCATTTGGCCTGTGCCCACCACGCATTACATATCCACACAGAAGATCAGGAAGTACGAACTTTGGTAAAGCCACAAGATGAGCAGATATACTAAAACTTTCCAAAGGAAAATGTCAGTCTCACAAAAACTAAATTCAGTTGCTCGTCTGACTGAGAGTAAACACAGAAATTAGCCAACAGGATTAGGCACTGTAGCTAACGGCACACTCTGGAGACCTGCTTCCCCCTGACCCTACTTCTTATTAACCAAACTATGTGTCTGTTTGTTTGCCTACGAGTGCAAAGCTGTGGGTCTGTTTACTGTGTGCATGGCAGAGAAATAGTAGCAAATATGTTGTTAGTGTTATAAGAACAATCCAAAAACCCCAAAAAGTTGTTTTGCCCACGTCTGCCTAACCTGTTTTTTTTTTTTTTTTTTGTTTCTTTTTACTGTCTTGAGTTGTGTGTTCAAATGACGAGCAGTCATTATACGCACACTTTGGAGACGGCAACCCAGTTACAAATTCTTTTTGAACATAAAACTGAATTCTTACTGTGGTGTGTATCCCGGCATTAGTTGGCTTGCACGTAGCGATTCCTATTCTTTTAGCTGCGGATTGAATGGATGACCTATTTAAAATTGAACCCGCTTCTTATTTGATAAGTGACATATTCGGTAATTTATTGCTCTCTCTTTTCTTTTGCACATGTCAGGGTTTTCTCTTTATTGGAAGTGTCTTCAGTCCTTTAGGGCAGGTGTACATTTATGATATTATAATGTAAAACACAAAGAAGCCAGCCGTAACGGCCTCGTTGTTTAACTACATTTTTACATTACCACATTATGTCTGTCCCGAGGGCTCGGGGAGATTTAACCCCTCTCTGGTTTGAAGAGGCAGTGGTCTTGTTTGAGTTAGCGGTCAGTGTAGATGTGGTTTTGGAGAAATGAAAAAGACACAAGTGGAAGCTGAAGCTTACGTGAATAGCACTCTGAGAAATGACTCGTTTTGGGCTTGGAGAGATAGGACCAGAGTGATTCCCTTCAGACTTTTTGGCCTTTATTAATGTCCCATTGGAGGTTCTCTCGAAGAGACGCATGACCGAAGACAAGCTCCCACTTTCATCTCCCAGTTAATGAGAAAAGGCCAGATAACCATTGAGCCCCTCCAGGCTTGAGAAGAGATATGAAGCCCCAGTTCTTGTTGTAATCTTCTAACATAAAGCTTCATGCTTCACTGCCTTGGGATCCAGGACCACTTCAATAAGTCAATATATACTCTTTTAAACATGATGTACAAGATGTATATTTTTTCTTGGAGTGAATATCAGATATTGAAGGGTTATCTTTCGAGGGAGGACCAGAAGCTTCTCCACATTCATTGCTATTAGGTTTGTGTTTTATTTATTTTTTGTCATTACAAGCAGCACTGGTGATGGACTGAGATTAAATGTTTGGAATAATGTGACAAAATGGAATAGTCAAACCATTTCATAAAAAGAAAGATGGTGGAAGAGTTGGATATGATCTTAAAGCTGCACTCGTCAATATATTCACAAGCAATGAATACATAAAGAGCCATCACCCAAGCTTGAGTTCCTCTCGGCTCTACAAAGCCTTTCAAGCATTTCCCCAGTCAGGTATCACACCAAAACTTGTAATACACTTGTTAGTCCACTAGAGGATGCCGAGTCAGTGTTATGTTTTGCCTCTCCTCAACATGAAAAGGACATGCTTGTATGACCAGGGTCACACACAGATACAGACAGACAAAGTCAGCCACTAGCTTGTGAACATAGCATAGACTGTAACAGCGAAAGAGACAGATTTATTTTGAAAAGACCAGAACAGAGATCAAAATAGCAGGAATATTGGACTTACAGTCATCAAGTGGCCAGAAACCCGAGTCTAACTCATGTCACAAAGTTCATAAACCAAACGTATTTGTGTGAAACGCTTTGCGATGGTTATAAAATGCACATTGTAATAAATGAAGTCTTTGTTTCTTTGTTAACAGTCACACAACAGTCAGTGGGAAGTACTGTTTTAACAACATCATTTAGACGTTCCTGTGTACAACATGCACGTGGAAAAGAATTTAAACAGAAGGTTTCTGTGCAACTCTGCAATTTGTCTTTCTTTTGTTTACAGTTGGTCACAAATGTATTGTAGCTTGATATATTCAAAACCGACAGCATTCTTTTCTTTTTCATTACTTTGTCGTCATTGCTCCTCTTTGTCAGTGATTTATCGAAGAGCCCTTTGGAAACTTGGTATAAAATTCTAAAATAAACACTGTGCATGTAAATTCTTCAGAAAAACGGACACATTTTTAACCAAAAACAAGCTGGAGGAAAGACATGTCTAAAACTTTCATAACATAACAATATCACATCAGCGACCAGTCTTTTCCTTCAGCACCAGAAGGAGCATGTGGCATTTAACAGACGTCAATATCAATTATCTGTTTTCTGACTCGCATCTTCCCATCCTTCCACTCCCCCTGCTAAACTGCTCCATTTCCAATCATCACTCCCATTAATGCTTTTCTGTAATTGCATTAGGAGTGACAAAGGGGAAATAGATGTGCAAAACGTATGTTCCAGAAGGAAAGTTATTTCTCTGCATCTGCAAGTAATTGAATTTAAATTGTTATGCAGAAAGGGCCTGTGCAATCGAGTGGATATGTATAAAAAGAGACTGAGCAGCAACGCGGAACGACAGCCTTGTTATTATACTGGCCATGAGGTTAACCAGTCTGTATGGTAACTGGTTTAAAACCGTATTTACCGCACAGGCTAAGAAATCGCACGAACATACACGCTAATTAAATCTTTAATTAACACAAATGCCCGACTCGGCATGTTTTCTGTTGACAAAGACTCTGAGCTCCTTTTGTTTTAACAATAAAGCCTGAAAGGAAAAATTTGCAAAATAGATCAAACCTCAAGTTTATCAAGCCAAACCATACCAGAATGAGGCTCCACCCACATTTCTCTCCAAGTGAGGAAAACAATTATTGCAGCTCTTTTGATCTGCTACCGTTTGCCCTGTTAAAGATACCGCATTAAACTTTTGCTACAAACTGAACACAGGGAATGAATTACAGAGTCAGGGAGCTTTATTGTTCAGTCATTGATCCTAACTGCTTCATTTAGAGTAGTGACATCTACTTAATGGTCAGCTTTAAGGGATAAATAGACTTGAGGTTGATAAGAGGCTCAGCTATTGAAGCCATATGCTTTGCATTTTTTTCTATAGTCAATAACTTAATTAGCCTACTCTTTCAGTATATCTAAGCTACATTGGCACGACGTCCTCCAAATATAATTGGATCATCTTATTGTTTTAGTGAATATTCTTAAAAATTCGGAAGTTGAGGTAATCATCTTCTTAATCTTGAATGTGAGCCCTTCTTCTTTGTTGCACTAATTGGTCCCTATCTGTTGTATTCCCACTTTTAATGTTCAATTTACAGATGTCCCTCTCATCATTTTAACATGGTTATTTAAAACAAGTTGCAATATAACTTCTATTTCTGTCAACATAAAGTTGAAGTCTGTTCTTGACCATATCGGTCTCAGTGACGTCCCCTCCGTTTCAATAAGAATTGAGTGAGGACTCATGACCGCTGTCATGCTGTCAGTCAACATATCAATAGCTCTGGTTCTTACTTCTTTCAGTCCAAGCAACTCCTGTTTATTAAAGTTAGATTGTGTTCACTTCTCCTTAATAGAACAAGAGGCTGTGGAGAGTTCATTGAATGGCTCCCTGTGTTCGATGCTTCGTAAACTATTAACACATGTTGTTGTATTTGATTTATTTTGGCCATCTGTTCTTTGTATTTGTTATGAGGCTGTTGTAGCCCATAGCTCCTGCTAGTCACATCAAAAACCTCTCAGACTTCACTGAATAGTTCAATTATTTCTCTCCAGTGAGCTATAATATCTGGTACCTGTAGAAAATAAAGCATATTGTTGCAGATATTTTCAAAGTGAACCTGTTATCTGCATCCATAGAATCCTTATAAAGCTTGAATGCATTCTTTTGTATCTAATATATATATATTTTTTTCCAGTAGTCTATGTTATCGCATTAAGGCACTTCAAACAGTGGAGAAACGTTGTTGGTACAATGAGTTCCTACTATAGCATGAGACCTTGGGTTCTATAGCAATTAAACAATACTATGGAGATAAAGTGGCTGGAAATAGTCCAGAAGTCCCATATTTCAGAATGTTTCTAGGATTTTCCACGGTTGACAGTCACGGAAATGTGTCTTCAGTGGTCTGACTATTTAGTATAATAGAAAATTATTTTCAAAATGTATTCAATGCATATCCCTTAATTGAACACATTTTTGTTTGTTTAAACTATATACACACGGCTTTGGTAGGGGTGATTGACGTTCAACACAGAGACGTTGGTTTGTAAAATTGAGTGGGGATAGTGGAAGAAAGAGGTGGCCATGTTTTCCTGCTGGTTAAGGTAAAGTTTATGGTTTGGATTAGGCATCCTCCTAACAAGAGAAAACTCACTTTATATAGGCGTCAGAGGTCGCCTAACTTTCAAAAAGTTCTTTGCGAACAGTATTGTTGATGAAAAGACCATCAGAGATGATTGTGCTTCATCCTGCAATCTGTTCTTCGCTAAATCTTTCACCTGCACGTCCCCATTTTCTGATTTAAACAGGCTGGTTTGATATTTTACAGCAAAGAGAGAGAGGGAGCAGCAGCTGCTAGTGCATCCTTTGGGGAAGCGCACCCCTCCTCCGGGATGCACCAGGCTTTAATCCATGTCTAAGAACAGTGTAAATGTGAAAGAAAATCTGTACTGTTCACATTTATTCCATTGTTTCATTGCTGCGCATCTGCACTAGCCCTGTATGCCCTGTTGCGCTTTTAATGACATATATCCAAAATAGTCTGATTTGTAAAACACAGTGGAAACACAAGGTAGACCTTGGAATTAAAGTTCTGGGGCTCTTCAGGTTACACGTTCAGTTCCCTCTAGAAAATACCGAATTGACTGATTGATTAAACCTCTCTTGCAGTTAAGATGATGGTTCTGTTTGTGAGCACTGGACAAAGTTGTCTTAGCACGAGAAATACAGAGTAATTGCTTGAAATTGCCATGAATTCCAAACTAAAAGCAACATTTCTGTCTTGTAGAATATACTCTTATTGGTGTTAAACTTTATTACAGACTTCTCTCCAGGCTGTTCATACTTGCTGGAGAGATAAGCTCCATTAACTTTTTTTGTTGTGATTGATGTCCAAACCAAACAATGGAGTTTTGGTCAATAAACACTCTGATGCTACTGTCTGGCTGAAATCTCTGATGTCTTTCTAATATTTATCTGTGTTTATTTTTAGCAAGCAAGCCTCTCCACAAAATTAGTTGTAAGTAAGTTGCCAAGTTCTGTGTGCTGTGCTTTCCAACAGTGATTTGTTCAAATAAAACTTCTAGATTTTGCCAAAGAAAAGTAAGCATAAGAGCAGCGTTTCATCATCAGGGAGGGTTTCTTAGCATCGGTGAATTGACCCCGTGAGAATCCCTGCTTGGTTTTAGCTGTGACCACAGACATCTCAAAGATCCAAATGGATTAGAGACATTGAACTATTGGAATCGAAATAGCTGGAATAGGGCAGCTATAAAATAGGTTGTATTTCTCAGAAAGCATTAGCCCGGCCCACGGGGAGACGGGAGTGTGCTGCTGGCGTGTGGAAGAGATCAGAGAGAGGGGATCCTCCTCTGCAGCTCCATTGTAGTCAAGGTAGTATAGATCAAACAGAGCAATCCCCACAGAGCTCTCCAGAAAGTGCTTACCGGGAGGCAATCTTAGGCAGCCCCAAAAGAGAGACATGGCATATGGCCTTTTGAAGATAGCGGTTTGAGATTAGAGCATATCCCGAATCAGGAAGCATTAGGAGAGGTTGAACTGCGAGTACGTTGGTAAGAGACAGAATGACAGATAGGGGAAAGGCAAAAATCCTAATGCAGCAGTTTCAAAGTACACAGCAGAAAATATGTATAGACCTGTTTAGATATTGATCAGCACCCTCGTCAGGGGCTTGAAGCGGAGATGTTTTCAAGAACCGACTGGAATTGGATAAAGATGACGCTATAAAGTGTAACATCAACTCTCCCTCCTCCTACTCTCTATGAAATGAGATGGATTTCTTGTCAAGATTGTCACTTATTTTCCACTTTTTGTGGACACTAATTTGCCATCTAGACCAATTTCCTGCTCTGTTCTCATATCTTCTCTGCCCTATTCAATTAGAGGGAATAAAAGCCAATCCAATATACTCTGTAATAGCATAATTTATAACAGACAGTGTGTGTGTGTTCTCTATTTCCCCTCTCTCTCTCATCGACGACTGTTTCTGACAGCTGTTCCCCGCAGCAGCCTGGAGAGTCAGCCACCGCTGTGATGCCATTTTATCTTCCAAACATCTGAGTAATAGAAAAACTGCTTCATTGTACGCTAAGGGGGCTGATATAAAAAGGCACCTCACTTGACCGAGACTTATTATCACTCTATTTGTGAAGCGATGTCTTGGTGATATTTTGTCTGATAAGATGGCAATTTCAATAAGAGGCTTCACTGGCTTTTGGCCCCTGTGGGCTTTGACTTCAGCCGGAGGGATGTATTTCACAGGGGAGAGCTTGATGAAATGAGGGGCGAGCATTTGCAAAAGTGAGATAAAACTGTCCCTTATTTTTTTTTACCCCCCCCACCACCAAGCCATTTTTACCAGGGAGTCATAAGAAGTTTTGCTGTGTGTTGATTGGGAGAAGGAGGCATAACCATGAAGAAAAGGGAACAATCTGTGGTTGGTGTCCTATCCATTTTCCACTCTGATGAAGATGATACAGCGGAAGCTATTAGTGGTGGTGGTGTGAGGTGCTGTGGTGGGGGTGGAGGGTTATTTGGGGGATATGCCAAGCCCAAAATTAAGATGACAGCAATGACAAGCCCCGATGCCGAACAGATCTATCCCACTGATGCAAGCCACAAGCTTAACAACCCATGTAGGGTCTATCTGCGTGTGATGTGTGTGTTTGTGTCCCTGACTTTGCGCATGCATGTGTGTTTGATGTAGCGTGCCATATGTGCGCTTGTTGACAAGATCATGGAGACTCAGTGTCAAACTAGACAGCTGATTGCAGGCTGGAGTAAACACCTGACATCACACTTGTCTACAGCTGAGGTGAATCACTGCACATGTACATCAAAGTGAAGCCATGGAAAACAATATCTGAAGTAAGCGGGGATGGAAATCGCAGCATGTGGAAATTGCTCCGTTGGCGGTTTGATGCGTTTGCATAAGTCCAAAAGTTAGTATTTTATTTTATTATATGTACCAGTGGTTCGGGACCTTTTTATTTACCACACGTTCCCCCATTACCCTTTCAGATGAACCGAACTTTTTCTTTGAGATTGCCATGTTTTTTTGATAATTTTTCTCTATACTCGTATAGATATAGATATTTCACCATTTATCCATTCCTACGTACTTTTAGATCACTCGTTCAGCTGTTGTTTGGCAACCAAACATTTTCCATTCCATTTTGCAATTTCACTTTTTATCCCATTATCCGTTACTTTTAGTGAACTATTTGAATGAACCAACCCATTTTCACCTCAGGGAGTCAATTACGGTATTGACGTTTTTTGTTGTTGTGTGTCTCGGAGATACGCACAAGACGCCTTACGTTCAGGCACCAAAGCGACCCGGTTAGATTTAGATAAAGGTTAGTGTTTGGGTTACATGGGAAGTGGTTTGTGTTTGGTCAGATTTAGGCACCAAAACAATGTGGTTGGATTTATGAAAAGATTGTGCTTTGGGTTAAAATAAGTATATAACTAACACGATGTACACCGTTTACATTACTTAATGTATGTGAGTTAAATATGTTACGCAGATATATATATATATATATATATATATATATATATATATATTCACACACTGGTGTCCTGAATGAAAGTCTAAGGTTTGATCCATCCAGCCACCCCCTTCCTCCTCCCAATGCAGACGTTGTCACTCTTGGTATGACTTCAAGTGCTTCCCTTCCTTTTTCATAGCTGCTGGTATGGAGGGCTACAGATCTTTGTTGCCTTTGGCTTTGACAGAACTGCAGTATTCGACGTCCCGATTATAAAATCCGGTTACATTTGTGCATGGTGTTCAAGTGTTACAGCTGACACGCTGAGTACTCTTTTTTAAAAATATTTTTTTTAATGTCAAATCATTATTTCTACTTTCTTTCAAATGAGTTGAGCTGCTCCACAATCTTTTCATATACTCCTAAGCCACTGCAAGAGCACGCCTGGCTGGGAAATTACTGCTCTGGAAACTATGTTGTGAAAATGTTTGTACCGAAGAAGAAATCCTGGTAATTGAAGGCCTGTAATTTTAGAATTCAGAAAGGTTTCATGCAATAACTTTAACCTTTGTGCGATCATTAATACCTATTTTCCTACTCCCTAGTCCGAACAATTTTAGTTGAATCAAGTAATTGAAATCCACTAAGTTCTCTTTCAATTTGGCAGAAGTTTTAAGGATAAGATTGAGCTAAAAATGAAATAATATCCAAGTTAACCTTCACATTTTCTTTTCCATCTTTCTGAAATAATTTGACTGAGACATCACATTAAAGTAAAAACCACCCTCCTTCAGTGGTCTCACACTGCCTTGAAAACAGAGCATCTTAAGTTCCTCGGGTTCCAGTCTTCCTTCGTTATATGCAGTAGCTCTTCTCTGCTAATGGAGATTAATTACGTGAAGATAACAATAGGAGAGTAATTGAAAATTGGCTTTCTCACACATTTAAGACAACCATCTTTTTGGTGATTAGTTAAACAGACACTTATTATCTTCATTGGAAGCAAAGATTTGTCTCAAGTATGTGTTCAAAATAGACATGGATCTCTCCTAATCACAATGTCTTAGAATTACTCTGCTGGAATATATGGTCAATAGTTCTGCCCTGCAGTAAGTGCATTGTGGACACTGAGACATGGGATTTAATAAAACTGCTAATTAAAAGTCTGTTTCCACTCTGTGCTCTCAATATGTAACACAAGGCAAGAAAACAAGGTTGTAGGTTAAGGTGATGGCAGGAGGACGAAGAGGGAATAAAAAAGCGAGTCTTCTTTAGATCTCCAGAAGTGTGGATGCAGTAATGAATCCAGCGAATGTTTATGTGTTATGGCCAAAGCTGTTTATTTCTCTTTCAGGACAAGTCGAGTCTCAAGTCCTGAAATTATGCCACACGTTTTCATTGCAAGCCTATTGCATATCTTCTAGTTTGCTGAATCCATACCATTTCTTTTACGCTAAGACATGCAGGGTTTTTTTTCATAGTTAATGTTAAATCCATGTTGATCACCTTTTTCACACTTTGTGCTATAAGTTTGATTCGAATGTTTAAAATAGACATTTTCCCCAATAAGCTACAACCAAAATGACAAAGTTAAAAGTTGGTTTTCGAAATGATCGAAAAGTTATTAAAAATAAAAAAAATATCAAAGTAGGATAATAAACATTAAAATTCCTAAAAATCACTATGTTGATAAAGTCATTGTTAGCATGTTTCCAGCTCAAAGCTCTGCTGTATTAAGCTTCACAGAGCCTTATAATTGATCATTTTGCTAATGTAATTTGTCCAAACCTGGGACATAAATCCTTTTGGTTTTTAACATTTAAATTCAATTCAGTCTTATTCATACAGCACCATATTCAGAGGACAAGTCAGTTCAGGTCACTTTACACAGTAAGGTCAAGACCTTACAATATTGGAGAGAGAAATCCAACAACTCCCACTTGAGAAAGCACTTACTGACATTTTCCTGCCTGCATGTCATCAGCTCATTAAATGGCAATCATCTGTTAACATTGGGACCATAGACACGGCTGGTGGAGCCCTCCGGCACCTCTTTGCCGGCTTAGAAAGCCGTTAATAATTACACATTTGTCCACTGAAAGTACCAGTACAAAGTACCAGCGACAGGGGTTATGGACCTTTGTTGCCATGGTAACGATAATAATCACGCGATTAACCTTTTGACACGGTTGAACTTTGGTCCGATTGAGGACATTAAACTACTTGGTTTTAGGAAAAGATCACAGTTAGGATTAAAATAACTGTGTTTATTATGTAGGTTACATGGTGTTTGTCTTGTAAGTTACTTTACGTATGTTATGAAAGTTACATACGTATGTAGACTACCTTAAAATTTGTCACCATTGACTTTTCAACAGTCTCCTGGGTGAAAGTCCGGTGTTTGAATCATCCAACAACCCTGACTCAAATCGACTGCCTCTTCTGCTCCCGTCATATCAAATATGACCACTAGAGGTTGCAATACATGTAACATTCATGCACCAGCAGGGGCAGTTTGCCCTGTCCAAAACCTAATCTTGCTACAATAACAAACGGCCATTTAATATGCTGATAAGGTTCGACTAGTGTGATATTAGTCAAGTCAAGCACGCCTTCGGGGTGTCAGTGGCCAAGTCAAAGAAGTGGGGTCGAAATCTGGTCTCACAACCACATTCAGGATTTGGTATTACTGTTATTTATCCACTGAGTCATATAGAAGAAAGCCAAACTGTTTGACAGCCATCCTGCTGTCATAAAAGAGGAGAATTTACCCCAGAGATAGAGGGCATTGTCTTTCGTTGCTGCAAATAAGCTGAGTGAAACCGCAAATCAAAGCTTTTTGCTGGAAAATTCAGCCGACACGCAGCAGAATAAGCTCCTGTGACACTTTGGAGAGGTAATTATTCTCTGAGTCTGAAAGAGCAGCCCTATTGGCGGGGGGAGGTTTTACTTGGCTTAACAGCAATTATTTGCTAAAATACTAGTAGTGTAATGCTTGGTTTATCGTGTTGGTTGGACTCTTGCAAAACGCCTTTTGCATGGAAATATTTATGAGAAAGGTTTTCTGAAACTAAAGGGATTTCAGCAACCGCTGACAAGTTTCAAACCAGTACATATCTTAAACATAATGATGCTTGGGGAGCTTTTCTCATTGCCTCACTTTTACTCTTGTGAAATTTTACAATTAATAGTGTATAATAAATATGCCAATAATAAAGGTTAATTTACATGACTTGAATTGATAACTTTAGCATTTGCACATCAGTGTTGACTCACCTCATCTCGATACATGTTTCACTGATTCTTATCTTGGGATCCAAAAGGTATTTTCTCCTCAGACTCTCAGGCAACGGGGGAATTTTCTGGTTATACTAGTATAATTAAACAGAAAAGAAAGTAAGAAAGAAAGAAATCGAATGGAGTGAAAACTTGTGATCTAAGCGAGGAGAAGGTCATAGCTGAGGGCGGGCAGTGCCTCAGAGGAGATTGGGAGTTCAGAGACAATGAAAATAAACCCAATAGATCTTATCGCCTCGGCATTGTCTTGTCTTCCATTGTGATAGGGCAAAATCACGTCAGGGATAAACACAGTATGAATTTTTAAGAGGTACCTCTCCTTATTTTTTATTCCGTCTTATTTTGCCTCGGCTCAAAATGACCTCCGGTAATCTTCAGAGGTGAATATTGCCATTTTCCTGGAACCTGAATATGAAAGAAGATTGTGAGACCTACCAGGGGAGTTGAAACGCAGGTGTTGAATATTACAAAATATGTATTTCATTAGCGTTTGGCAGTTTGAATGATGTGGTTGGAAATATTAAAAGCAGCATAGACGCTTCTGTCTGAATAGTAAAGCTCCACCTCGGCTGTGAACAGAATGCAACAAAAGAAAATGGACATCACACGTCCAAAAGATTGAGAAACTGATCAATGAATATTTGCTCATCACTATGAAAGATCTTCAGCTGAGATCAGCTATTTTCCTCAAGCATGCAAGAAGTGAAGAAAAAGCATTTGTTTCTGGCACAAACAGTTGCACAATGAATGAAATGTGTGAAAGTGTATTATGTGCAGAATGTATATACAATGAGCCTCGTATAGCAGACAGGAGCTTCCCTGGGAATACATGCGAGACACAATTTCAGTATGCAAATAAAACTGACTTCACACATTTCAACGCACAGGATGTAGAAATATTGAAATAGGAGTCTGAACAGGCTATTGAGTATGTTCATATCCAAGGTTATTGATTGATTGCTTTTAGACATCCAGCTCACACACCGAGCAACTTCACCGTGTCTGAAACAGATGTCTTGTTGGGATGCTTTCAGAAATCCTTCTGGAAAGACAGTTCCTGTTTTCTTTTCTGTCTCCCTTACTGTCTCTGTTTACTCTTCCTTCTTGCGTAGATATTTCCATTTTCAACATCATTAAAAGTACACTTTTGCAATACGTAAGATACAAAATAATGTCATTACAGTTAGTAGTATAATTTCATAGGGTATCAATAGGTTTTGTAGCTAAATATAACTAAATATTCTCCTTTTCAACTAATAGTTGTTCAAGCCAATTTGTGGACAGGTCGTTGCAAGTTTATAAAGTGATTGTTTAAGAAATTTCTTTGAGTTCCAGGGCTGACAACGATTGTAAAAAAAAGCGTAAAGGGGCGAATATTTGATTAATGTTCGAATAGTTACGTACAAATTTCGAATAGTACTTTTGTTTGAAATGCCCATCCCGAGATGAAACCCTGATAACATTTACAGTATAAGATACAATTACAACTAACATTGATTGCAAAGATCAGCCAAAACGAGAGACTTTCTTGAGCGCTACTTTGCAACCTCAAAGTCAGGACCCCCACCAACCCGAAGAAATGAGAACGGAAAACTATTCTGTTTACACCAAACTATGCTTATTTTTCTCTGATCTTTGCTTTTGATTTGTGAAATCCACAAGGGTTTTTATTGCAACAAGCCTATGACATATTTAAATGAAAAAAAAAATACTGTGCCAGACTGAAAAATCAAGCTTTTGGTTGAACTGCTGTCTTTGGTTTAACTGCTCATAGACATAATTATGCTAACTGTGAGAAGGGGTCATATGTAGACTCCAATTTGATTTAAGGGGTCATGAGCCTTTTTTTATGACCCCATGAGCCTAAATGAAAAAAGCTGGCAAGCTTAAATCTTGGCCATGGTAATTTCATTTTTTCAACTCAGATATTTATCGTATCCATAGCAATGTCAGCCCAACAAGATATCTGTGAGCTGGATGTTTATCTGCAAGTTTGTCTTTTTGGAAACATAATGTACATCAGAAGCATTGTACAAATTTTGATTTATAGAAGAAGAAAAGATGCATTAATGGTAAACTTATATTTTATGGTTAGCCGCTTTTGAAAAAGACAAGCATACAGTTCTGGTGAATATCTTTGACAATATGCGGTAATTTATTTAAATTTTTAAACAATTTGGAGATTGTCTTTCATTATTGAAGGGGATGTACTGTGGGATTTAGTTGTGAAACCCTGCATGAGCAGTTAAAAAGGTGGATCTCTGTTCAGTCCTGTGATGCATGAACAAACCACAAAAACACAAGAATTTTGTCTGTTGTTCGGGCACACATCCTAAAAATATCCACAAAACAAAAACAGAGGGCCACATATGGCGATGGATTTATCCTCTTTAGATTATTATCACAACATTTGTAATCTTACAATATATATATATGTATATATATATAATTATAGGTCCGTGTGTCAGTTGTTCTCATGCTTTCTTAAACCCATTAAGGGGCAGATCGATGAGTAAGTGTGAAGTACAGTAGGCGCTCAATAAGAGGCTTTACACACACTAATTAAAATGACAGTTTGACTTCGTATTGGCTTCCTGTCTTAAGGTGAAGCACCGAAGAGATGACCCCTCCTCACTGAGTGGAAATGTAATTTCATGGCCTGTTAGATACTGAACTCCAGGAGTAAACAAGAGAGGTGCGAGCGCTCGTTTCTGATGGGGGCACACTCGGACCTCAACGGCACTCCGGTTGCGTCTCTTCCAGTCCTTCATAGTGAATCCTCTCTGGCTCGATGGCTTTCTGCCTCAGCTTTGAGAGTGTGCACACTGACAGAGTGGATTGAACTTTTCCTGACAAGCACTCTTAGAAATAATTATTGTTGGAAGCATGTGCAAGTTGTTTTAGGGCGCGAGATGGGGGAAACCATTACAGGCTACATTTATGCAAGCAGTTAATGACAATATTTCTATATTTTTAACATTTAGAATATTTACTGCTGCACCATGCGTCGAAAAATAATAAGGAAATTTATATATTTTTCTGCTGCAAGAGAGGCAACAAGCATTACAAAAAGTTAAATAGAATAAAAAAACACCTAAAGGGACTTTTATTTTAAAAATCATTGAAACTGAAAAGTATGAAATAAAAGAAGGCAGTTTAATACAGATAACCATTCAGTATTTTCATCTTGGAAGAAGCTACAGTATCCATGCTCGAGCGCAATAATGAGTTTACTCTCACTTCTGCAGCATACAGCACCTGTCATTCTCAGTCTCACTCCATTTATTATGTATAGATATACCAGAGATACAGAGCAATGCATACTCAATGGATTTAAAGATAGTGCTACCACCTGAAGATCTGCTGGCTTTGTAAAAAATTCATTGAGGCGGTGAAAGTAGAATAGGAGCAAAGAGAAATTCAGAGCCGATAATGAGTCTCCGAAGACATCAAAAGTGAGGAAAACACAGAAAAACACATAAAACAATTGATTCAGGTTTCATCACGCAGACTTTCCATGAAAACTGGCAAATTAATCATCAAGTAGGTTGCACAATCCTCATCTCTCAAATGACTATTATAGACTATGTTACCAAGCTGGAATGAAAGATTTAATAATTTACAGAGCTGACCTTTGTGTAACTTTTTACTTATTCTCAAAGGAAAAGCCGACTTTCATTTCCACCCATTCACTCCGACGGTTTTCAAGACAACATCTGTCTGAGCAAAAAGACAAACCCGTCACTATCAAATAGTTCTGGCACTCAAACTCTGAATGTGACATCCTATCTCTGAACTCTGATGGGAAAATCAAACAGATATGGATTATTGCATTGATTCCTATTCTCTTTTTTAAATAGAAAACAAGGAAGGAAGATTCAAATTGATTTAGTAAAAAAAAAAAAAAAAATAGAAAATACATAAGTCTGCTGCTCTTCCAAAAACCAACACTCTTCAATTGTACCTCTCGTTTTTAAAAATGAAAGGAGGAACACAAATGTGTAGCAGAAGGCACATGTTCCCTCGTGTTGTTTTTTGGAGAAATAATACAATAGCCAGAGCACACTTGAGAAAACAAAGACAAGAAAGAATGAGACAAAGTCAGAAGGTTCAGAAAGTTAGCCTCCTTTTGTTTGACAAAATGACTTTGACACTGTATGAAAAGGGACTCTAAGTCACATAAATCAATACTATAAACAGTATTACAAAGTGGGGCGCAATTTCAGTTGATTGTATTGATATTTGTCTCACCATGTGTCTTGTTTGTTCCGAAAACAAGAATTTATGATTTTAGAGCGTTTTGTGTGCCAGAACTAATTCTTGGCAAACAACAGCTGATGCAGCTTTCTGTCTTTTATAGTTACAGATTTTTTTGCAAGAATAAACAGATTACTTTGTATGAGATGTTGAGTGGCAGATTCATTTTTTTTTGTGTGGTTTCAGGGTGCTGTTTTACTTTTTACACACATTTACATGTATTAGATTGGAGATGAGGCGGAACCTGCTGAATTAGTGGCTGGGGAGGCATCCATTCAGAAGGAAAATACAAAATAGAATCGCAGTTAATTTCATACTTAGTAACTTCCTTTTTTCAAATACTGAAATGCTTAAAAAAGTTAAAACGAATTCGTTCGCTCGGTTTAAAAAGATTATTATAAGTGACTCTGAATTAAGCTTTGTGGCCTGTGGCCCGCTTTACATTTACATCTTTTTGACTGGCTGCCACTGCTGGGTTGGTAATATCTTGGTCGATATATTCAGGCTAGCTTTTTATATAATGCACGAACCGATATGCAGCACTGTGATGTGCACGGTTCAGGAGGAAGCTGTAACCTTCAGCGTAAGTATTCCAAGTGACTTTGCTTGTTCAATATCAACATGTGTTTATTACGTGCATTTCTGGTGCGCGCATCTGCAATTTCACAATGGCCCTGAACCTGCACACTCATCAAGTTTTGTATCAACAATTTATGGAACACAAAGATTGAAAGAAAGAAAAGGGGATTGTGTTGTTGACACGAGTAGCTCGTGTGTTTTCAACGTGCAGTGAGTGAGTACGTTGTCATCTTCGGAGAACTTTAGTTCCACCAAGCCACGGAGTGTTTTCCCTCAGACGCCTCAGAATGTCACAGTTGAACTCCGTGTTGAGTCGGGCCCGGGGTTGTGTGTGTTTCACGACACACAACAAATGTCAAAGAAAACTCACCTGGTGGCGCTCCTGACCTGAAGCGCCTTCTTCCGTCTTGGACCGTGACGCGTTGAAACCCCTCACAAATGCCACTCAGAGTACCTCATCCAACTCATTGCTTTGTTGCTGTCGATTTTCGTAAGCATTTCGAGGGTATTTGATGTGCTCTTTTTGCTCATGCCCATTTAAATATTGCAAATGCACTTGCACCAATGATCACAAAAACAAGTGTAACTCAGGCGCCGATGGTAATCAAGCAACAAACATTGAATACTTACTCAAAGGTTATATCTTGGCCCGGCTCTGTTCACATCGCTGTGCTGCACTCTGTTCACGTACAACAGGAACAGTCTTTGTGATTAGCTCTCCAATTTTGTCAGACATTAAAGCAAAACAACCCCATAAAGCATTAGAGGAGGAGGTTATTTTTCTTTTAACTGTGATGTGAAAGCATCTTTAGACTTAATTTGCTGCTCTTGTAGCAGCTGTATGTTGAATTGCTATTAATATGTCATGGAGCGGAAACCAAGATATAACAAAGCACAGAGGCTTACTTTTCTTTTTAGCACTCACACGAGTGCCTCCCTCTCACAATTCTCTCATTCCTCTGGCTCATTGGTCCATTACTGCTCTCTCCCTTTCTGCCCCGCCCTTCATATCACACCTCTGGACACTCTGGCATCTATGACCTCATGTGTGTGAAGAGATGGGAAAGATCAGGGAGCACAAAAGAACTGGCTGCTATTAATTTTGCCCAGGCAACCTTCACAATAATCCAATGAGACAGCCGTTTAATTGCACTAACCCCGAGCCTGCGGCGAGCTTGCCTGTCCCAGCGTTCTCCTTTCTCAATGAATACCAAGGAGCTGTCTCACTTCGCCTTCATTAGAGAGGCAGAAAGAAAGTGTTGGAGGGGGAGTGCGAGTCTGAAAAGTTGGGTTTTTATTCCTCTCTGCTTTATATATTTTTTTTTCTTCCTTTGCTCACTTTTCTCTGGGCATTTAGTATCTCAGTCCGCCATAGAAAAATCAAACAACATGTCAAGGAAAATTATCAATGGCCATTGTGAAGTAGTTTTTGTTTTTTTGTTTTTTAAAGAAACACTGCAGTATTGTCCACTTTTAACAGTGAGTTACTGCTTGTTGGATGTAGACAATTTGGAACAAAAGCTGAGAGTGAGTTGTTGTTTTCCCCAAAGAAATACTGTACAATGTTGGAGTTGCAGAGGTCATCGAAAAGCATGAACGCTGTGGGGTCAAAATATCACTCACCCGTCTTCAGGAAAATAATCAAACCTATACTTTACTGCGACACGGGAAATTGCAATTTATGAGCCAAAGAAAGAGACCACCTTCTTTCTAATACAGCACAAATCACTTATATGAGAATAATTTTTTTTATATTGAAACTTTAGACGGACACAGAGGCATGGCCACATCAATACTTAAAACGGTCAGATATGACTGGTTTTGCTTGTTGGAATGAGGTAAATTTATATTTTGACATACAAATTTGCATCATTGACCAATAGCAAGTGTAACCAGGTGGTCTGAGCCATAAATATAGGAGCTTAACCTTCACTTTGTCAATAAACAACATTTTGTGTCACAATGTTATGTAACTGCTGTCCTCACTTTTTTTGTTTGGGAAAAATAAGATTAAAAACAAGAAAAATGCTTCTGGAACCAAATATTTGGCAAAGACGTTTAAATGAATATCACTCTGTAACTCTCTGGTATGACCAGGCCTTATGAGAGGATGTTCTCATTATGGGAGATTACAAAATGCTAACAAGGTTAGAGGGGAGGGGTCAAAAGAAGTTGTAATTTGCGAAACTAAAATGTAAATAATTCTGTGAGTGGCCCCTTAACATGTAACTCACTCGAGTAATTGAATAAGTCACAAACCCACATCAGATGAACCAGGCCATTGAGGAACCCTGTAGAAAATCCTCTTGCAGGTGAGATTGACAAGTGGCCCTCCACTCTGTCAGTCTTTACGCACGTCCTCTCTATCTACTCTTATGCTGCCCCCTCTCTCAAAAGCTATCCCCTCACAGCAGGTAATTACAGTGCAGTGGCGCTGCGGTCAGTAAAAGGCGAGGCCGACCACTCCGGGGGAAAGCTCTTGATCCATTAGCTGAGCACAGGGCTCGACGGCCCATTCCTCATTCCCATTTGTCTTTCCCTAAAGAAAACCTCTGCCCTCTCTTCTCCCCCTCCCCATGTCACTCTGTTCCAGACATCTCCTGCTTCTGCTGCTCCATCAAAGACACATATTTGAGCAAATATAGGAAAAAAAACTCTTTAAAAAAAAAACATTTCAGCTTGAGAGCTCTTCAGAGCTTTTTTACATATCTGAATAAAAGTGCACCCTGATAGCAAAGCAGTCAGCCAGCAAGCCAGTGTACACTCTAACTGAATCATTCACCATGGGAGAATTTTGACAAACCAGAGCTCAGCTGCTTTGAATTCAATAAAGGCAGATGTAATATATTTTTCATATGCTGACACTGCTTCCAAATAGTAAAACTGGCCTACTGAGAAGTGCAGCCTAATGGGTTCACAGTTTTCATTTTCATGTCCTTTTTCATTTGATTTGCATGTCATGATGACAGAAACACAAATAGAGAAAGAGCCAACAACCTTTACAAAAAAATAAATAAATCCATAATTACTTCTGTTCTCACTGTTGATAGACGTTGAAGTTACAGTCAACAAATGACACAATGAATCACTTGCGCTGGCATTTTGATTTCTGAAATGGTTATACTTCAGCTGTCTGCGCTGCTGCCACTCAGCTGTGTGTTGTGACGCATGCTGCCTTTTGTGCCAACATGAGTCTAACAGTTGTAATTTGCGTGGGAAACCTTTTACTGAAAGTTTGTGTCTGAGAAAAAAAGCGGCAAAAAAAAAAGTCAATTCACACAATGACCTTCTCCCCAACTAACAGGTAAATCCATTACCAGACCAAAGACAAACAAAGCCAGTAGGGCTGCAGCTTCCTGTCACATCCCACAGTTAACTCCCCTTGTCTTGTTTAATCAGGTGTAAAGTCAGCACTGATCGATAACCCATCCTGCAGGTAGAGAACCGCAGGTCCACATTACACCCCCCTCAACCGTTAACCACCTCATCTTCAAAGTCATCGGTGCTCCCGTCACACTGTGATACATTCACTATGTTCGTTTTTTAACATTTTTATGTGTATACCTTATTTTTGTCTGCTGATTTAGTTTGAAATAGGAAAAGATGAAGCTATTGCATTTTCTTTAGGTCAATAACTGAATGAGCTGTATTCTTCTGCTGAACATCCAGGGTCAACTTCGAAAAGCCTATGTGGAGAGTCCAAAATAAAATCACCACAGGATTCAAGAACACTTCAGAAAACTGACCCCTGACACATGTGGCAGGACATCCATAACATCTCGGTTTAAAAACCCTCAAGGGCAGCTCCCTCCACTTCAAAACCATCCGTCCTAAACAATCTTTAGCACTTTTATGTTCGCATTGATATGGACACTTTGGACAGGTTGAAGAGCCTTGCTCATTGTAAATAAAGTGTAGTTTGGAAACTCTTGCTTCATGTCGTAACGCCTTCAGCAGAGCTGGTAAATACCTTCATGCAGAAAAATTGTGTGAATTTGTCAAGATTGCAATCCCCCCACAAATATTGCGGCGATTAGTTGAACATTCTTTAATTATTGTATTTACAAGATCAGGATTTCTGGGAGTGACTGGACTTTGTAGTATGCTTTTCACTACTGAAACAAACTGCATTTTATTGTCTGAGTAACTGTACTTGTGCAATAATATAATCAAAATTCACAGTAGAAATCTGAAAGCTCAGTACTGACAGTATTAACTGTAGTAGCTTGTGGTGCTGTATAAGCATACTCTTCAAAATGTTTCAGTAAATTATCCATCTTTTCTTTAAAGTTCTCCTTTTCTGCAAAATAAAATCTCAACCTTTTTCGCTATGAAAAGTTATGAAGTGGCTATTATGCAAAGACATCTGCACCTTGATATTTCTATATACAACATCACTCAATGCTATCTTAGAAAAAAAAAATCAAGTGTCACCACTCATATATGAGACACTTGAATTTGTGGTAAAGGCAAAAGAAAATTTGATCAATTTCACTTTCATCTGGAGAACAAAGAATTAATATTTGAAACATCGAAACAAATGAAAGCCACCCTGACCTCGTCCTCAGCCTTTCTTTTACTGAAATTTATTGATGGATATCATATGAATCAGAACCGTGAAATAGCCAATAATTGTTTTTCATGTAGTGAATGATGACCTCATTGCTTATAGTCATACATTATATGCATAAATGCATGTGTATGAATATATGTATGTGTATGACTTTCAGAGATATGTGACTGTGAAAAATGATAGCTGTTGTGCTTTCATCTTTTCTCCTGGTCGCCCCGTCTCTGTTTCTTGTTTCTCATGCTAACCTCCGCAGAAGAAATCAATTCTGCTGACCCTAATCTAGAAGCATGACATGAGGATTAATAACTTGCCTGATATAGAATATGCACAACTTTCTGTCAACCAGATGAATAGTCTGCACTCCAATTGAAATAACATACGAGAAGCTTTTTAATCATCGACTCAAGGGGAGGAAAAAAAATCTCTTTGCGGCACTCAACTCATGTAAGAACAAAATGGCCTGGCTCGGTATTACCGGTCTCCAAACATAATGAAAGAGGAAGAAATACCCTCAAAAATATTTCTTCTCGAAGACTTTCTACAATATTCGTCATGATAACATATGGTAGCAACATATAGATAATCCTTCCTGCTTATCATTATAATAACAATACACATACAATGTGATGGACATGTTCCAAAATATTCAAATATTTATAGACCAACAGATTAATTGAATGAATCATTAAATTAAATTGAAAATATAATGGACAGATGTCTCAGTCATGGAAATACATTTGATGCCGGCCTGGAAGCCAAACCAATTCCCAATGGACCAAGACACTGCAGAGCTAAGAGGGTCTGCAGAGTTGGGTGGAAATTATATGTAGTCATTTTATCAAATGCTTATGTGAAATTTAAAAAAAAAAAAAAAAGATTATTTCAGCTTTAACTTGCTCAGTGTACATTAAAGTCTGGCAAGTTTCAACTTACAGAGTTTGATTTAAGTACACACTGAAATTGTGATAGAATTTTGCTGCTGTCTTCCAGTCAGCAGTTCAGCACCACTTCTAGTGGACAGCTCCTGTTAAAGCAGAGCGACTGGTGTTGGTCTCAGCGGGAGCTCTAGTGGAGGCTGTGGGCTAAATCTTTCTAACACCCAACAGTTTAGTTTTACAGCTTTCAAAGCATTTCCATTCAAAATAGTATACACTTGTGAAATTACAATGACTGAAGGTCAGCCATCTGGGAGTCTAATGCATCTTTGACCAAATCAATAGAACACATCCAAAAAGCGTTGGTGGTGTTTACCTCATGTTTTGGTAAATTTAATGCAATGGGACTTTATTTTATATATAATATTACAGTTGTTGAAAAAGGCACAACGGGAAATCATTTTGAGAGACTGTTGCCTAAATCTCACAGATGAATCTCGGTTGTATTCAATGACTCAAAAGCAGCTGAGAGTGTTTAAAGCCCTTGAAGTTGAAAAGCGATTTAATTTATAAACTTTATATCAGTATTAATGCGAAGCAAAAATCTACATTGATTAAAAGAGCATGTTTTCCTGATACTAATGAACATAATGTGCAGAATTAAAAGTGCACAAAACGGTATCTTGTAAGCAGAGCAACATATACAACAGTGGCTCAGGAAGTTATTAAACTCATAAACAGTCAATCCGATGTAAGTCTGCACCACTCTCACATTTAGAAACCTTGAAGCAAATTGTTCAATGATGAGTAATTTTCTTTTTTACCCACCAAATAATGGCGGTACACCGCGCTCCATGCAGTGCACAACCTCCTTGCCTCTAATATCATGGGTGATCTTTCTGAGGTCACTGTGCAGACATAACCAGCATGCATTGAATAGAAGTCACTCTATAATACAGTCTCAGGGTTTTTGACACAACTGTAAAGTCTCTTTTAGTCTGAAATTATGACACGGACGCAAAGCATAAGAGAAAAATCTGCCTGTATTTGATCTGAATTTCAGTTAATGACATTTTCTCAAAATATTGTTTTTCTTATATTTTTACTGCCTTTCTGTACTATGTTTTCATATTATTCCCAGATGGATGTGCACTCTTCTTTTAAACTGACTTTTAGAATAATCGAGAGCTAGCATTTCCCCCCTCATTGCTGTTCAAGGAAATGTCAGTCAGCATTAGCATACTCATTTATAGAGTTCTACAGCTGTCCCTGGCTGCTACCTCGCCGACCCCCGCTCTCTGTGCACCCAGCCACCCCTTTCAAGGAGGGTTATCACAATGATTATGAAAAATGACTCCTTAGAAAAACTCATGTGACACATTATCTCAATATTAGGGGTGTTTGAGCGAATAATAAGTTTGGCTTATTAATAAAGGTATTAAAGGGTAAGGAGCTGCCAAGTGAAGTTAAATGCCACTGTCAATCTCGGCATGGGTTCCTTTTGACTTCAAAGGACATTTCACCTGAGTCATG